>NW_012133181.1:0-39887 GCF_000313525.1 Fibroporia radiculosa | reverse complement strand
TTCTGGTCTCCTCCCCGCCCCCGCCCGCCTCGTCCTCGCCGTACTCCGCCCCGCCCTCGCTCCCCTGCCCGTCCCCGCCTCCATCCTCCCCGCTGCCCCCTCGCTCTCTGCTGCTGCTCTATATGCTTCACCTCCTCCGCCCCTCGTCCCCACCTGCCCTCCGTTCTGCTCGTTCTTCCCGCAGTCTTGCGTCATAGCCTCCTTGTTCTTTCTCTGGGCCGTCCCAGCCCCCTTGTCTTTCCTCGTCTTCCAACATCCTTTCTCCACTCCACCCATTCCCCGCCCTTCCCCACCCTGCCTTCTCCCATCACCCAGCGCTCGTCCTCGCTTTCCTTCTTCGGTGCGTCTTATTCACCTCTCGCCTTGTTCTCCGCCTCCTCACCGCTCAACTCATGCCTTGCTCAGCCGTCCCGTACATGGGAATTTTTCTGTCTTTTTTATTCCCCCGCTTGTATATGCCCGCGGACTCCTCCTTCCAGAGCGTCGCCAGCTCGCCCTCTCGCTCGTCCTCCCCAAAGCCCGACTGCACCTCCTCCCCCGTCTCCGATGCGCCTCCCTCTCCCTTGTCAGATCATCCGTCCGTGTACAGCCCGTATGTAGACTTGCCCTCGCCCCCATCCAACAACACCTCATATGCCCCTCATGTCGTCGGTCTCGGCATCATTTCGCCTCGGCCCTTTCTGGGTCCCTTGGCGCCGATCGTTCGTGCGCCTGTGTCTCCCCCACACCAGCCTTTGCCTTCTACTATCCACCGTTCAGACCCGTTCGGAGACCTCGTCTATCATACTCCTCTGGACGATACACTTCCACTCACGGCCTACGCCCTAGAGTCAGATCCGCCGTCGCATGGGCTACCGTACGTGTCGCCCACCCCTGCAATCAGTTCTGAAGACCCCTTTGCTACTATGTTGCCCCCCAGCGTCACCTCTTCCTCCAGCCTTCGTATAGCCATCCCACCGCCCAACGCGAGCGCTTCCACCTCCACGCCCTCTCCGCCCCTCCTCCCGCCTGTTACCGGCGATGTCCATCTTACACACTCCCAGGTGCCTGTCCTTAGACCATCCATTCATCCTCCCACTTCTATTTCGCCGTCTGCTTCCTCAGCAGAGGCTGCCGCTTATTTTGGCCCAAACGATACACCCTACTCACTTGGCGCTGACCTCCCAATGGCCTCTCCGGAGATTAACATTGACTTCACTGACATTGACTCTGACGGGCTCAGCGCACTCGAGAAAATTTATCTCTTTTCTCGCAGTCGCGCAGGCTTTCACCGTGTCTTCATCGTCCATGCACTGCCGCGGTACTTGGGCGCGGACGAGGCCGATGCCGGTATATACGTGAGCCGGGAGCAAATAGACCGTATCACTCCTGCCGAGGCGGTAGAGTATGTTCTTCCGCTCCTCAATGGTCTGGCGCTTGACGAAGGTGCGTTTTGATGTGAGGTGAGAATTCGGGGTACTCACGCAGCATCGTGCTTTCTATCTATGCTTCATCCCTGTCGCGTGACATTTCTGCCCTTGTTCTACTATCGGCTGACTTCCGCTATGGGCCTACATGTCATGTCACCCGGGACTTTTATTTTCACATCGCCAACCGCTCAACGGCTCTATGGCTCCGCCACCCTGCCCTCTTCGTACGTCAAATTTTCATCATTCTCTTCATTAATAATCTGCAGATGAGGCCGTCAAGGAAGCCTTGGCGGCAGAGCTCGTGCCCATCATCTGGTGGTTCATCACGCATTGTCGACTCGTCGACGACGAACTTCCCTTCGAAGGCACTGCCTCCGATTTGTTGTTGGAAAATGCGTCCGCGTCGGAAAATGATGACACAACAATATCCGTGCAGTCATTCACACCCATCCTGGGCACCCTTCTGTTGAGCCAAAACACATTGGTTGGCGGCCCTTCTCGACAGGCCGTCGCACATATTCTCAGGCGTATTCTGCGCGCTAGTGAACGTGAAGAAGGACGCACCGCTGTGCCGCCCGCAGAAGGCGAAGAGCCCGAGCCACAGTACGAAATGGGTCTGCTCGGGCCGCACGAACGCGCACTTTTCGAACGAGAGATCGTTCAACAAGTAGTGATTGGTATGGGTCGTCTTGATGTGCAGGAAACTGACGAAAGCCCGCTCTCTACGATCTCTACGCCGCGCAGCTCAGGCGGAGGGCATCACGAACATCACATAGATCATCACCGCTCTAATAGCCTCGAGCCTCTGTCGCCGCCGCCAGTACCAGCGACCGCGCCGGATTCGTCAACAGCCGGCTCGACGCCACTCGCCGCTCCGAGGGGAATGGTTGACTCTTATTTTCCTGCTATGCCATCGGGTCACACGAGGCCGTCGCCGCCCTCGGGCTCACCATTGCGTATCCCGTATGCTGAAGCGCACTCACCGCCTGCGTTTGCACTGGGTCAGCCGCCCATATCGCCACCGGCATACACAAATCAGCCGGTCGCCTCGCCGTCTAATGTAGCAAACTCGCCCGCACAATCTGCCCCTTCGCCTACATCTTCCGCATTCTCGGCGGCGATGGCCACACGCTCGGACGCAGGCCAATCACCACGCGAGGTTGGACCCACGCCGTCATCGTCGTCTAGTTCCTTCACATCCACTCCGTCGCTCACGTCATCGACATCATCTTCCTCAGCCTCGCTCGAGTCGCCAGGGCCGCTGCATCCCCCTGGCGCGGCGACCCTTCCTGCTGCCCTTGTACTCGCGAGTTCAGCCGCTGGTCCCAGCAATGGTATAGCGGCCGACCCTGACCCTGGCGCGAACACAGAAAGCGATGCGGTCATGATGGACAGTCGTGCGGGGACAGTGGTGGGAAGCCCGAGGAGAAGATCTCCCGATCTTAGGCTAGACCTGAGCGGCACCAATGGTCAAGCAATTATGAATGCTCCGTTCGTGTACAATGCGCATGAGGGCCCGGAGGGAGCAGGCGATTCGGTATCAGCCTGGCTCAGCACAGGCCTTCCTGAAAGTGATGCCAGCTTGGAAAACTTTCCGGACCTGTTTCCTGTGAGTGAAGACTCAGGCGAGGACGAAGACGACATTGGCGAAGAGGCAGCCATGGGGCGTCTCTCTAGTATGAGTCTTATGGCGGCCGTTACTGCGAGCGGTACGTGAGTTTCTTGCGCATCGTTGTCCTTTAGTTAATGTGTTAGGATTCATGGCTAACGATGCTCTCCCATTTCTAGGAGCTTTGAGGGACGAAATAAAGTCCGCATTTGTTACAGAAGTGGAGAGAGTTGGTCGAGATCCAGTTTATTGGGTTCGGAGGGAAGCTGCGTTCGCACTCGGAGCGCTAGCGAAAGTCGTTCCTGATGAGCTAGTCGTCTCGTCTCTCGTGAGTGCAGCCGGTTATCATTGAAAACGCATCCGCTAATTTTCGGATGGCAGCTTCCATTGTTTGAAGCATTGTATCGCGACCCGACATGGCACGTCCGCCAATCAGTGCTGTTTACGCTCCCGGCAATTCTCGCTAGACTCTCGCCATCGCGCCGACGCTCGCTGGCGCTCGATGTCATGCTACCGCTTTCGTTAGATGAATCGCCCACTGTGCGCGCTGCTGCGCTGGAGGCTCTCGGCGAAGTCATGCACACGTTTGCAGACGATGAAGGTGGCCCCCCCAAAGAGATTCTCAACTTGTTCCTCGGAATTCGCGAAGCTGGCGCATCCCCAATACGCGCTGACGCTCGGAAGAGGCCGTCGACGATCACGACGCTCGTCCCCCAGATCGACCCAGTGCCGGAGCCTCTATCGGAATTTGACATATACGACGACCCTGCACGACCGCTAGTCTGTGCGTTCAACTTTCCTGCGGTAGCCCTTACCTTGGGTCGCGACCGGTGGCAGGAGCTGCGTACCCTGTATAGAACGCTGACAAAAGACCCCTCTTTCAAAGTGCGGCGCACGTTAGCGGCATCCCTTGGCGAGATGGCGAAGATCATCGGGCCGGACCACTCCAGGGTCGATCTGCTTGATGTTTGGTGGGCGAGCATCCGCTCAGAGGAGACTGACACGCGGCTGAAGGCCGTGGAGTGTGCTGCTGTGTTCGTGAGCGCACTCGGTGAGGCGGACCGCACGGACGTTGTGAGAGGCCTACATCAGGAGTTCTTGTCAGGCAAGCTGAAGGGCTGGCGCGAGCGCCAGGAGGTTATCAAGAGCCTCCCCTCGTTTCTAGACGTCAGCAACGTAGAAATGGAGGTCCTGGAGGCGTTGCTCCTGGAAGCGCTTGCAGACCGTGTTTCTGCGATCCGGGAGACTGCGGTGATCGTGGTAAGAGTTTTAATTCTCTTTCGATGCAACACGGACCGCTCAATTGCGTTATATTAGTCGCCCTCGTTTGTGGCCGCGTTGAAATGCTCGCCTGAACTCGTGAGGTTTAGGATGGAGATCAGGCGGTTGGCGTTCTCCGACTCATACAGGCAGCGGTCGACGTTCGTGAATTGCGAGCATGCCCTTCTTTTATCGCATTCCCGGGAATTCGTGCTTTTGGACGATAACTATTGGGATATTTTCTCGGTACTCGTCTCAGATCCAGTTGTGGACGTGCGGATACGCGTGGCCCGCCTATTGGTCGCCATATATGGTAAGTCGCCAGTCAACATTCGGGTGTCGACATTGACTTGACCCTGAATGTTAGGTGACCAAACCAGCGATGAATCAATGATAGCTAGAGTGTGTATGCTGGCGGAACGACTAGAGCAAGACACTTCTCAGGACGTCCGCGCCTTTGCACAGTTTATCAAGAATCGGAACATCGTTCAACCTCCTGCTGGATTTGAAGCGACAAAAACGACTGTCATATTTTCTCGCCCTCCGCCCAGTTGACGGTCTACTCAAGAGAGCCGTTGAGCTTCTCTCCCATTCGCGTTCAGCCCAAATTTAACAGTGCAGCTGTAACTGGCGTGTTTGGGCAACCCAGTGGCATTGGTCATCGGACTGAGTTACACATCCTGACGATGGACGCATTCCCACCTCCTGCAACGATACTATGTCGTAACGGCGGCGCGTATACTTCCGCCCAAGCACTTTCCTGCAGGATTCCCGAGCATAGCTGTCCATGCCATTGCCTTAATGACTTGCGATCGATGATGCTAATGTTATTGCTACGGATCCTCTCTAGCACATGCACGCCCTCGAATGAGTGGTCGGATCTTGGCCTATTTATATGTGCGCTGTCTCGACCTCCGTCCAGACCTGCATGTTCCTGTAGCCGATAAGTATACCATAGACGTCATTCCTCTGATCAGTATTTCTATATCTACACACTTAATTGATTATTGTTTCCCGTGCGCTCTGCGCTGAGCTCTCGTGTGTGGTTGATGGATTTTTATTAGACCTTGTTATTTGAACAGCATGAACCGCCAGCACGAATTTATACATTCCATCATTCCAACTTCAATCACTGAGCCTGGATCTAGTTTAAATAATGTGACCAAGCAATTCCGGTGAGCAAGGGAATCTTTTATGAGGGATGAACGTCCGAACAACATGATTATCATGCAAAACCCAATCCTGACCTATGTCAATTCCTATCTGCCATGATGAGTCCTGTAAGAACCGAGTAAGTGCGATTTGGTCAGATTCTATATTGGATACACCAAAACGTTGCTTATGTCCGAGCCATTGTCTAGCCTGTACATACTTCAATAGCTAGAATTTGATCGACGACTGTAAGTAGTAATAGCACGGAGGCACAGCGGATGCAAACTCTAAACCCAGCGTGTGCAAATATCAATTGACATTAATATGCCACGTGCAAGGGAAAATCGGCGCCGGGCACCTCTCTTTTGTCCTCCCTTTGTATCTGGGCCTCAGTCCCTTTCGGGCAGGAAATGGTGTGGCATCTTGGTTTTACTCTTTCTCTTATCTGAAGGCAAGCCCTACAAGCCCCTCATCTCTTCGATCCAGGACTCTGGAAGACACTGGCTGGCAACTTGACTGTATCTTGACCTGGAGTCTTTTCCTGCGGGCAGAACTGCTGACCTCTCTCGTGCTATTCTCCACTATGAACGAGCTCTCTATATTCTTCAAATTCAGGGCCGCAGTATTCAGTGAGGTCTCCTGATCGAATTCGCTAGATTTCAGTCACCAACCGAATGTAGTTCTCATCACCTTCATCAGCCTGGTGTTCACAACCTTGCTATGTGTCGAGCTATTCGTGAGGTGGGACGCGTCGGATAGCTCCCAGAGTGCGTACAGATACTAGATTGTGACTGAACCGACGTGAATGCGAATCCATGCAGGAAAATTAGTGTTAGTGTTAGTGCTCATCAACTCGTGCACGTCTGTTGTCTTGCCTGCACTGTGCGTGGTCTCCAATTCTGCATAGCGTCAATTTTAATGTTATGTTTAGATTCATCGTCCCGTTCAAATCGTGGCTGGATGGTGTGCAAGTATTCTCTCTGTTCCTATTTCAGCTTGGTGAGCCGAGCATTATACTAGTTGCCAAGATGGCGATGATTGACGCGCATCGCCAGGAACTGCTGTCATCTTCACACTCTGGAGTCCGACGTTTTTGTGTCCTGGCCAAGGTAGGGACGCACGACTTTATCGTTGTATCAATAATGACCGTCATGCGCGTTATGTTGATTGTACAGCCACCACCACTACATGCAGACAAATCAATGTGTCTATTCTCGTAGGTAGCTGGGTGACGCCTACACTGCGTACGTTTAGTATAGGATCAGAGGTCTACTCTCAACGTCTGATCGCATCGCAGTTCTAGTATATGCTGTGGGTTGGGCTGTTTTACTCTTCCGGAACTGGCGACATGCCGGCGTGTTGACGCTGCCAGAGAAACGCCAGTCAGAGCTACCAATGATGTCGCCACCCCCAGACCCTGAATCAAGGATGGGCAGCCTTTCTATTCCGTCGGGCATTTTTGACGGTGCAGCACCTCCCTTGCCTCCCCAATCCTCAACGGGGCTGTTTACCAGCAATAGCCCGAAACACAAGTCTTCTTCAGAGGAAGATCGCTCTACTACTCGCTCCTCCGCCAGGCTGTCAAAGCCTATACCAAAATGGTTCTACTAGCAGGAATTTCTGGATGCTGTACTTAGACGTTCAATCAATGTAGTTTTTCTGTAACAATAATAGCAGCGGTTCGTTACCGGATCACACATATCTTGCTCTGTACCGCTCTGCGCCAGCAACAGCGTCTGCGGCGGTAGCGATGCGGCGACTTGACTAGCCCTTGGGAAATTCCGGGATGCAGCCGCGCAATGTCCAAGATTTGTCGCCTTTCAACAGACGGCCACGTGAACCCCACGATTTCTTCATGACCCATTACCTCGAATTCGGTCTGCGCACTTTTTGTCCACTACAGTCTAACTTTCGCGAAGTGGGCGGTAACCTCAAGGCGTTTTGCTAAGCCCAACAACACTCTAGCGCGCCTACTTTTCGCCAAACTGCACCTCTAGCAGCTTGCTACATTGTATCCTTAGGTAGTCCGACTTAGCCTCGTTGCGTCACAATGGCAGTTTGGGAGCCCACAAGGATGAAGGTTCGAATGAAGTTGTTTAGCTGTTTCTTGTCCATAGCATTGACGTTTGGTCATAGTCGCAGCTGCGGCTAACCGCTCAGAAGCTGGGGCAGCTACAAGACAAGATGGATGCTCAATCACAGGTTACACGTAGAGACATTGCCATACTCCTTCAGCGAGGCAATATTGCACTCGCACGAGTCAAGGCCAGGAAGCTCATGAGTGCAGGGATTCTGGAGGACCTCTTGCAGACTCTGGAAATGCACGTCGGGGTAGTTCTTGGGCACCTAAGCGAGTTCGATCGAAGGTGCATTTGTTTTGTACATGCTCATGGGAGGTTTTGGAATACCGAAGATTGATCCCACAGTCAGGCGTTGTCTCCTGTCTTGCTCGAAGCATGCGCAAGTATTGTAGCTGCCGCGCCTCAAGTCGACTCGAAAGGTCTGGCTCTGGCTGGCTGTCGGTGTCTCTTCTAATGGCCGCATTTTATAGAGCTTCGAGTGGTACAAGAACTCCTCGTCTTGCGCCTTGGATCCGACTTCGTACGGATCATCAATAATCACATATCAAAGAGGGTTAGTTTGCTTGGCTCGTGGTCCAATGTGCCTTGTTAACCGGTTTATGAGATATAGGTCAAGGCCGCGTTATTGGCACGGCCGCCATCGGCGCAAGAGGCAGATCAATATCTCTATACTATCGCACAAGCTCACGGAGTACAGTGGCTGCCAGATTTGCAACCAAATGAGAAGTGTGTGTCTACGTGCATGAATGATCTGCGCTTAACAAGAATCTAAGTCGTCTTCCTCAGACTAAACGCAATCTCTGAGATACTTGACCCATCATCTGCCACGTTGATTGATGTTACTTCACTTCGGATACTATGTTCTCATGGTTGGTCAGACTGAATGTTCTGTTGGACTTAATTAACCTTTGTCATGCGGCAGGTTTGCCTGATCATCCTTCATGGCTCAGACCGCGCGTATGGAAGTAAGTTTGAATCAGTCTAGCCTCGTGCGAATTAACGGGCTTCAAAGGCTTTTATTAGGTGTACTGCCACAGGATAAGATGCGCTGGAATGAACAAAATCGTAAGAATCGGGAAAATTATTATGTAGGTTTGGCTCGTCGCGCTATAATACCGACCGTTCTGACATCGTCGTAGGACCTTGTTCGTCGCTTACTCGAACCGTTTTCTAGACTTTCAGCACCGACAAGTCCATTCGGATCTCTAGATGCGTCACTCGTGAACGTCTCAAAAGAGCTCTCTCAGGTACCTCCAAAACTTATGGTTGGGCTACAAGAGGCTCCTGAGGCGTCTTCTCTTTGCCCCTTCGATGATACTGCTGCTGATGAATTCAAAATACCCCACGCCAACAATTTGGATTCAAGGCTTCGCGTAATACGGGAAATTGATGCGGAAGTGGCTGTATCTTCCAAAGAGACCGAGGATGACCATTCCAAAAGTACACCCGAAATTCGTCTAGACGAACCCGAGATAGCTTCCAATCAGCAGAATATGGAGCAGTCCGAGAGCACGGGCTCTGTGACACAGCCCCCATCTGACTCATTGTCATCGACTCGTTCTGCTGTATCCACCACCCTATTGCCTTCGCGCTCATTGAGCGCACATCATAGGCATGTATCTTCACTACTGAGGCTGCTGTACGTGCACTCGTGCCTAAACCCTGCCAATCAATCACCACATATCGCGTCGCTACTTGTCCCCCTGTATTCAACGCTTCTGGCGGAAGTCGCTCCCGAAGACGCCGCACATGTAGAGGCAGATACATTCTGGGTGTTTGAATCACTTGTCGGAGAATTTGCGGATCTGAATGATGTAGACGGTGGTAATATCTGGGCGCGCAAGTTTAGTGAGCGATTATGTTGGGCCGATGCAGACCTAGCTGATGATTTGGTGAGTACCAGTTTTATATCTTCGTTTTATATGATCTTAAAGAGAGCTGTTACAGCAAACTAAAGGTCTAGACCCTGCGCTCCCCCACTATTCTTTGTAAGTATGGCTCTTAGCATGCTGAATCTCTCTGACCGTGCCTATAGCCGTTGGCTGGTTCCCCTCTTGAGTCACACCCTTCCTCTTCCATCCCTGCTCACGATTTGGGATGCGCTGTTTTCACGCCCCATGAGGGAACGTGACGACAATCCAAAGTTGAGCTATCTGATCGATATCTGTACTAGCATGCTTCTCTGTACAAGACGTATATTACTAAGGTACGTCGACTCAGTGACTTCTGCTGTAATCTCTGCTGAAATACGCAGGCTGGGCACGCCTGGTCCCCAAATGACAAATGTCTGGTCAGAGGAGGTCCCGTCCACAACGCTTAGTTCTCGAGTGCTCGAAGATGCTTTTGCGGAAGGCATGATCTTTCTGCAGCAGTGTCCTATCGAAGCGGCCGGGGGTATCGACGTCGTCTTACAAACGGCTTATGACCTCACTCTCCAGAGGCAGGCTGAAGCAACTGCTACACAAATGAATGCTGGTGGCCTAGGTGCTCGATTACGAGACACAGTATGGAGAGGCTTCGCTGGACATCCCACCATCGTCGAATCTCAGGATGAAGATGACGATGACGATGACGATGACCCCGATTCTACAGCTACCGAGGACGACATGCCTACAGCACCGAGGACAACAAGCATGACGTCGACTTTGACGGCTCGCTTCGCCGACACTGTTTGGCGAGGGATCTCAAATGAGGCCGCTATGGAAGCTCCGCCCTCTCCTACCACTCCTGTCACTCCTTTGGCTCCTTCTCCAGAGCCTCGAGCGAAGCCGTTGCCTGAGATGCCATCGGAAGATGAGTCAAAAGCAGACAGTTCATCTTCAGCGCGAACCTCACTATGGGGTTATGCGGAAAAGCTGAAAGACTCCGATGCGGCCGCAACATTAGCTAAAGTCAGTACGAACTGGCGCATGAAGGCTTTGGATGCATGGAGCAAGCGTTCGAGTGGGTCTTCATCGACGTTCCTATCACCGGCTGCGGCTGTGCGGCCGTCGTCGATGGACTTGGAGACTAAACGCGCCTCTCTAACTGAGGAGTCACAGTCCAGACATGTCAACGATAAGCGAAGAGGGGGGTCGTTGCCAGCAATAGATCGTTCGGATGCTTATTCTCCTCCGGCTCGACCTGCCTATTTCCGACCCCCAAGAGATAGCATGGTATTCACCGGTTCTCGATCTCCGCTCTCACCGAGCAATGGTGAAATTTCACCGTCCTCCGACACTGGCTCCATAGGAAGTGCGGGGTTCAGGTCATCGATGTCGTTCAAATCGCCGGATAGCAGTAAATCTACGAGCAAATCTGGTCCACGACCTTTGCTTCTTAATTCCGCTTCCTTAATGACTTCTGGTCATTCACGCTCACCGACGGTCACTCCAATCTCAGGTGGTTCGGACCGCGCGTGGGCCGACAGCATACGAGCGAAGCACTCGTCACCTATTCGTAGAGACTCTCAGTCTTCAGTGTCTTCAATCTCCCCTTCGGACCCTCGCATACGATCGAGAACTGGTGCGAGAGCTGATCTGGAATCAGAGACAGCAATTAGCAGGATTGTTCCTCTTCGTTCGGCGCGCTCTCCCATCACCGTGGGTTCTAAACGAGTGACGCCTACTTCATCAACGACTTCAAGTCCGCCTCCGAGAGTGCACCGGCGCATGGGCACGGACACTTCTATGATGTCTACCAGCGATGATGGCCAGAATGGCAGAAGTCGGGGGTACCAGAGCCAACCTGAATCGCCTGCAACAGGTCCCTCTCCTCCGCCACCACGTACACCTGATGCTTTCTCACCGACTACTCCCGACGTCAAGGTCAATACGCAGGGGCCTCGACCTGAGTCCATGGATTTTAGTGACATCAATGAATCCGGATCTAACAAACCTACCGGTGGGCTGCAACATCAACCAAAGGCATATCAGCTTCCTCGCTTGTCTGTAGGAGGCGACACGTCGGATTCATCTGGGACGCAGGCTCCCCCGCGTAGTCCGCACTCAAAGATACGCCGTATGCCCCCTCGAGTCAACACACGTTCAAAGGATAGTTCGAGGGCGGAAAGCGGTACGGGCCAAAATACACTTAGTGCGGAGAGGTCCGACGATCCTGATGCAGCAACGACTCCTCGGGCTCTATCATTTGAGACCACCGTATTCCCCACTACGCCAGTATCTCAACGAGCAACTAGACGTGCTCGCAAGACATCAGGAAACGATATCGACGAAACCCCTACTCGCAAGATGCCGGGAGACGGACGAGAACCCCGCGCGCGTAAGGTTTCCGCCGACGGGCACTCTGTTAAGTCTCGCAAGATGTCCGGGGAGCGTGCACGTCACAACCGCGATATTTCGGCTGCGGATGGCGACGACGAAGGATACAATGACCTTCTCAGTGCATACGAAAGTGAAGAAAATACTAACTAATGTCTGACATGTAGTCTGCCACGATTGATTGTTCCACTTAATGACATTGCCATGATCTATCTGTGCTCGTTGTCATCGCATATTTATTCATCAGTCTCGTGCGCATTGGTATCGCTACGCAATAACGTATGTACGCCTAAATACACCTCCAATAATACGGGAAATTGAGGCAAGATGTTCTAATGAGATTTAAGCATGGGAGAGATACATTGAATAAGAATCTAACCTCGAATGCAACTTCAAGGCTGATTGTACCACGCTGAGAGCGTTTTATCGCTGCTATGTAATAGCGGATGTTCCACCCGTGAAGACCCTCGTTGATGATGAAATCCTCTAGCATGGATGTGGGTATGAAACGTCGTGAAACCGTCAAAGGTATCGGAGGTAGTCCTCTATGAGTTTCCAATTGTAATCCAAGGGAATGAAGCACAACCACAGACTCTGGTTCCCTCAATATGAGAATGTAGCTGTGGCTTTGAAGCAGACAACACTCACCCCAGAGAACTTCTGTACACCTATTATAAGCGTACAACGATAACGCTGCAATGGTAATTACAATACCAGCACGACTGAGCTAGTGTGCACAAGTGTTAGCGACACCCCGCCGTGCGAGAGAACAACTCAACTGAAGACCACAGCCATGCAACGACTATGGAGATGACCGCGTCAATGCAGTACCAATTGAGAGCCGTTGAAAATTTGCCGGACTTGTGTGCGAGACGACGAGCATAAACCCTATATTCACGCCAGGTTGGGCATTCTATGATGGACAGCTCAGGATGGTCCAGCAATGGCTGAACACGGTGCATGCCATCAGAGGGACTCGGATATATGAACTCTTGAGAAACGAGACATAAGCGCTTGCACAAACCCCGCGCGAGCGCTAGCTTTAGTCCAGCTACTGACTATGTGATTACGGGCCTCGGAGGAATCGTTCAGAGAACCGTTACACCAGCAGGACTTGTCTTGCACGGTCTGATCATGCCAACGCCATACTCGGAAGTTTCTGCTGCTTCTCAAATACTACCCGCCTAGCCAGATGCCTTCGTTCAGTGTCAGGACTGAAATCCTGATGACTTGGTCTAGTGCGGCCTGTCGACAGCGGTCTTCCGGTCTATTTCCAGGCCGTATTTTGCGATAGATCTTTGATATGTATTGAGGAACTATATACATAACATCACTACAAGCTTGAGCTGATCGGTAAGTCGGTCCACATTCTGACCATTGGTTGTGTCAGCCTCTTCAAGCGTGCAAGCTAAATGTTGCTTCCTATATCTTACCTGGCATTCTACGTCTTTCCCAGTGGCTGGACCCTCTCCTTCACAGGTTTATTTTGTTTGATACCCCGCACGCTGGTCGCAGCATGGTTCGGACGGTTGCACCTTTTTCTGCGCTGCTACGAGCCTTGAGCTTAACACAAGCCTTTCAAAAACCGACACCGGGATTTGTACCTTCTCTTGCTGATTCACCTACTACAGCCCACCAGAGCGTGAAAGCAAGGGACGGGTACGGCTATCCTCAACCGTCCCCTGGTTACGTGCCGTATCCTTCTCCGAATTCTTCAGGAACTTCCTACATACAAACGGATTCAAGCCCGTGCAACGTGAATTTCTACTCGACGCCATTGGTCGCAAACCAATCTTTTCCACCATTTGATCAGGCAAAGGCTACCGTGTATCGATACAGGGAACAGCAGTCAGTGAATCTGGGATCATGGTAAGGGCCAATGTGCTGCTTTTTCAGACGAATAATATGATACTGATTTCTTTTAGGTTCGTTCACGAGAATTGGATGACACCCTCTGTGTTTGCTTGCGCATCTGGGCAACAGCTCTCCGAACTGGACATTGCTTCTGGCTGGAATTCTACCACATCTGCTCGAGCTGTCTTGGAGCACCATTGGGATACTTTTATAAACCAGTCTGACTTCGAGTACTTAGCTAGCATCGGCATCAATACTGTCCGAATTCCTATTGGGTACTGGACCTTAGGCCCCGATTTTTGCCAGGGGACTCCGTTCGAAAACGTTTCTGACGTCTATCAAAACTCCTGGCCTAGACTTACTCGTGCAATCAATTGGGCCGGCCAATCCGGGATTGGTGTTCTTGTTGATTTGCATGGTGCACCTGGAAGTCAGAACGGACAGCCGCACTCTGGTATCTCAGACGGCATTACCGGCTTATTCGACAGCCCTGCCTATACGAATCTCACAATTACAGTGCTGACGTTTCTCATGGAACAGCTCATGAACGTGACGAACGTCATTGGGATTGAGCTTTTGAACGAACCTCAAGACGTTCCACAACTCCCCGACTTTTGTGAGTGGATCGCGTTCTGGAAGGGAACGTAGCTGATGTTATTGATAGATATGAATGCCATCTCCTCCATGAGACAAGTGTCTCCAGCGACAGCATCCTTTCCTCTCTATATACACGATGCGTTTAACCTTGCCCAATTCACTACCTTGGTTGCCAATTTAATGGGATTTACGGTAGTGGATCACCATTCTTACTTCGTGTTCACTCCCTCGGACAACACAGAGCCTGCCTCACAGCATACGAGCGACATTCAAGGCTCAATCGCAGACTCCTTGAGGTCTGCGGCGTCCCAAGCACGGAATAACTTGGTCGTTGACGAATGGTCGTGCGCGCTAACTCCGCAGAGTTTGGCTGGTGAATCCAATCCGGATCAGGCACGCAGAGATTTCTGCATAGCGCAGTTAGACACATACACTAATGCAACTGCAGGATGGGGATTTTGGTGTAAGTGACATCGCGTAACCTGTAAGCTGGTATTAACGCTGTTAGCAGCTTACGACAAAGAGGATTGCTCTGATGACCCCGGGTGGTGTTTCAAAGCAGCAGTGGGCAACAGTCTCCCCTCGACGTTTTTCTCTTACGGCCAAGGCCCGTTGACCAGTCCGGCGCAACTACCAAATCTTACTGATCTTATGGGAGACATGAATGCGCCGTCTGCCGCTATAATTGCCAGCTCACAAGCTTCCTCCACCCCATCCTATGACGCAGCGTCACCGATACAGCAAGGTGAGGACCCGGACATCACGCCCGCTCTCATGCACCGTAGAAGTTGGTTGCGCAACCAACGACCCGCTGGATCATCATGGAGGAACAAACCTGAATCCCTGCTTGCCCTACAAACCTACAAACGTCGGCAAATTGATGGTGCGACCGGGATGTCTCCAGCCCAACGATCTATTGCGCGAGGTTACTCGGATGGGTTTCTGACGGCTAAGATCTTTGCATTGTATGGTATGTCCAAACTAGGCTTTATCGGACAGTATACCAATGACAGTATCGCAAAACTGGGTCCGAGTGTCGTGAAACCTGGAACGGAGGGTCAATACCAGGAATGGTTCTTGCAGGGCTTGCGGGACGGGGAGAATATTGTGACGTCTCATGTTGGTCAATCGACGAATTGACTTGGGTAGTATACTATGCTTGTGTACACCAGATTCAATTCATCTGAATGTCGAATGACGGCTCTATGCACATCGCTGGGATAATGTTCGAATAGATTTGATAATTTAAGCCACTTTGGACGGGCGCTAGCCTACATCCTCGAGTGACTCCGATGCCACAGACACTCGGTCGTGTATGGCGAATTGTCTCAAGGCTTTTGCTCTCCTTGTTGACTGATACCGCCTATTTCTGGGCTCTTGCAGCTTTAGTAATTTTCGGAGATGCCTTATTGACACAACTCATCATTCGCTTCGTTCCATGTGAGTCGCCGGAGCCAGCAGGGGGCTAATACTTATACTTTCGCTGCAGACACAGAGATTGACTGGGAGACATACATCTACCAGCTCGAGCTGTACCTGAAAGGTGAACGAGACTACGCATTGATTTCCGGCCCAACTGGTCCTATCGTGTATGTCGTAAACACTGGATGTCACGTCTTGATGCCAACTTATCTCGGGCCCGTCTTTAGATACCCCGCCGGGCACATATACGTTCATCGGCTCCTCTATGGCTTGACGAATTTTGGAAATAATCTTCATACTGCTCAGCAGATATATGGCTTCATCTATATGGTGCACCTCGCTCTCACCTGTGCCATATACCGCAAGGCAGGTGGGGTGCCGAACTGGGTGCTGCTGTTGCTCCCTCTCAGCAAGAGGCTCCATTCTATCTTTGTACTGAGGCTCTTCAATGACTGCTGGATGGTAGTTGCAGTTGACACTGCAATATTGGCGTATCAGTATGGCGCAAATGTTCTCGGGACGCTACTGCTAGGGTGAGCATTCAACTTCATGCTCTTCAGGATTGAATACAAAGTGCTGCGGCATAGCTGTGCGTTGTCAGTGAAAATGTCCGCGCTTTTATACCTGCCTGGACTATTGGTGGTTTTATTCAAACGGCAAGGATTGTTGTTAACTCTGCTACATGTTGTCGGCATTGGCTTGGTGCAGGCTGTTGTGGGCCATGAGTTCCTCCTCCATGCACCAGGCTCGTATCTCAAGTCGTCATATGAGTTCTCGCGTGTGTTCCTTTACAAATGGACAGTCAACTGGAGATTCGTCGGGGAAGACGTGTTCCTGAGCTCCTCTTGGGCAGGGTGCCTCCTTTTGGGCCACCTCACAGTTCTCACCGCGTTTGGGTTTTGCAAATGGTGTAGGCGTGATGGTGGGGTGTGGGTGGTACTTAGCGAAGGATTTAGTCATCCAAACCGGGCACCGCAGGTGAGACCTGTCACAGCAGATTGTAAGCTTTCTTCTGCTTTTCGTTACTGTTGTGGGCATTGAACTCTTCATCAGTCGTGGCAACCGTTCTCATGACGTCCAACTTGGTTGGCATACTATTTGCTCGATCGCTGCACTATCAATTCTATTCGTGGTACGCTCTCCAACTGCCTCTCTTGGCATGGAGGTCGACATATCCTGTCGTCATCAAGTAAGTGTATACTCTTGCATGTTGATGTTGTATTTTTGATACCTGTTAACAGACTCGTACTCCTGGCGGTCATCGAGTATGCATGGAATGTATTTCCGTCGACTTCAGTATCCTCTGGTATGTTGTGTATAGCGAATGCTGCACTGTTGGCGGGAACTTGGTTCGGGTATCCTGAAGGGAAGCTTTCTCAGATACCAACCAAGTCTGAGTGAGGTCTTAATGACATTGGCATTCAACGCAACGGGTATATGATATTGCACTGCCCTCCGAAATACTATATTACAATTGTGTGCGTGTACTTTGAATGAAATAACACATGTCAAAATGACCTTCGTCATACAATAACTATACTCTCAAGTTCCATCTTCTCAGCAGTATAGAAGAGAAACAAACTGCCAGCAAAGCAGTCCCCGCACTGAGCACAAAGGTGAGACGCCAACACTGAGCGCCGCGACACACACCGTCGTTTCGTAGTGTATGGCTGTCTGCAACGAATGCATAGAGATACGAAAAGGCTGTGGTGCCAATGAAGCACATGTAAGATATGAAACCGAAATTTCGGCCCTGATCTTGGGACCCCCATATTGACGATAGAATGCTGGGCCTGAAAACAAATAGATGAACCAAGTGCTAAACATGCGACCGTAGATGACGTACAACATAGTGAAAATAGTCCCATTGACAATTCCGGTGCTGATGCTGCAGTTGTAGAAATGAGTCAGCATATGTACGCCTCCGAGCTGTGTACAAACCCACCTCAACGGCCACAAGGCCTCTTGGGATCGAATGCCCACGACGGGCCATATAAATGCGGCAACATACAGGACAGCCGCGCTAGCAAAGAACCAGACACGGGTGAAATAGGGCTTGCGAGGGAATGACCACACGCCATCAGATGAGTAGAGGGCAACAGGAGATGTGACATCCGCAAGAGGTCCTATGAGAAGACGCGTGATCGTGTCGCATACAGCGATCAGCTGTACTTGGACAGAGATGTTCTGGGCGGAGGACGTCGCAGGCAATGAAAGAACAATTAATCCAATGTTAGACTTGATCATCTCAGCCTAGTAATGGTTTTAGTGCCTAGAGAATATAGTTCAATGCAGACACGCACCGCGCCCACGAGTAATGACACTGCAGATGCCAAAATCCAGAAGCTCGGGTCCCCTAGAAGACCTGCAGATGACAAGCGCTTCGGCTCTTGGACAGGGATTATAGCCGCGCCGGCGACGGATTTTCCGGAAGGTGGGCCGTGGAGCAGAGAGCGGGTTTCATCCGCATCCATGTATCTGACTTCGTCAAATCCAACAAGATGCTCATCGGAAGTTATCTCGGTGGGTATGCCCTCCTTAGGCGGACCGGGAAGGATAAGCCCGCCAAAGAAATTAACGGTCCCCGTCAGAATTGACATAAAAACAAAGAAAGGGACCACTTTAACCCCGGCATCGGAATCAGCGAAGTACTTCGTGGCGACCAAAGACAAAAACAGGGGTGACATGCCGAATATCGCGAGACTGGTACCAGACGCGAATCCCATGCAATGTTCGAATGTCCTTGTAGCTGAAAACAGCATTGAGAAATAGCTAGACGCAGGTCCGTCAGTGAGCTGACATGTCTTATGTTGGGGGTGTACTCACGAAAACACTGTTCCTATACCAAGAAAACTGAAACACAGAATGAGAACTGGGAGTGCAGTCGAAGACGGCTGTGTCAACGTGATATCTTCCTTGGTTCTTGAATATTGCCATGCAAATAGGCCGTATCCCACCGAGAACATGATAGAGGCCAGAGACGAACAGCTCCAAGGCCCATACGTGTCAAGAACCTTCCCAACAGGAACAGCAGTAGCGTACTGGCCGACCATTGCACTGTTTTATGCTATCATGAGAGGACAGTATCACCAGGACCAGTATACGGACTCACGCGAGCATGATGGTGCTGATTTGCGGCTGCGTAAGCTTCATGTGCTCCGCCAGAGCAGGACTAATGAGCGGGAAGGTATAAATTCCACCGGCGCAAATTCTGAGAGATATCAGCGTGCGGCGCCATGTAAGTGGGCTTCACTCACCCATTGGCGGCGATTGAACAGCATATGAGCAGGAGGCGAACCCGAGAATGTGGGGCCATGTCCTCTACGAAGGGTAGTGAGGGAAAGACAGACGATGTCGCGATGACTGTCCTATAAGTAGCAGAAGGAGTGATTCCACATGCGCAAGCCGGGGAGTACTAGTCCCATGCCCGAAGCGTAGTAAGTAGCTGTAAGCAAGTCATAAGTGGTTATTGTATAGCCTGTGGGCGTCTATGTTACTTGCATGATGCAAATACAAATGCCGATCGCTGGGATTTCCGAGACTGCTTGTTCCAAACCGCCCAGCTGTACCGAGGTCCCAGCTTGACTGCACTTCTGGAACGCTTTACCTCTACTGGGTGCCAAAGACGCCCCTCTGCACTCGGTCACATCGAAGGAGAGTCCATCCCATTTTGAACGATTCGCTCCGCCAATTAGCATATGGTTTCGGTCTGTTCGGTCAGAGCTGTCTTCGGCGCTGGGCTCGACTGGGCACCTCACTGTGTTGGACTGCAGTTCTCTAGACCCCTCCGGATCCTGTTCTTATGCTGTACATTTGCTGTGATACCACAGCGGTGCCCTCCGCGCCCTGACTGCTTTCGGGCTCGTCTGTGAGGTTTCGCCCTCGGATTATGATTCCAGGTTCGTCTCGTGCCTCTGCCGCACTTTGGTTATCCTCGGGCTGAGCTTCTCCGAGTCATCGGTCGATCATTCTGCCATCCGCTTCGGTGAGCTCTGAGTTTCAATATTTTGGATCAAAGCTCAGACAGTGAGCATAATCCTCCGGCAGCGCCGTCCATCCAAGACTGTTGTGATAACACGGATTTTCAGGAACTGATATTCCGATCGATGATTTTGTTCAGTGCGTATGTATCCTCACGTCGTATAAGAGTAGATCTACCCTGCTAGCCTACTATTGTTGCTCGGAGACAGCTCAAAATGTCTAAGTCATTAACTGATGGTGATCTAGTGGCTGACGATTCACAGCCATCCAACAGGCAACATTGCTTTCAAGACCATGTCAGCGTGCGACGGGTTGTTAGCAGCCTGATGTGCATTGCTATAAGTATTTGATAGGGACACTGCAGCGCTTCGTCTAAGATCCCAGACGAGCATAGCCGTCTGTTTGCTATTAAAAGTCGCGCTCTAGTACGCGCCTCAGCCCTCACGCTGGTGTGTTAAATTCTTCCAGGCTTTCTGTTTTTTTCTTCTTTCATTCCAAGGATGGTGACGTCTCAACACCTTTTGTGGAACTCTTTCACTTGTCTTTATTGGTGGAGCGCTTCATCGGCTCCGACTACAGAACCATCGACGACGAGAATGATGACTTGGCAGCAGGTTTGAAGCCCATCTACGGCTGTAGCTGGAATTATGATCCGACCTGTACTGTTTATCTTGTACGCCCGAATCTCTCGAGCACTTTCGATCAGACTTGGCACAACTGGACCGTGCGTCCCACCGACACACATCCTCGTAATATAACATTCACTTTCAACGGCGAGTTGTTCGACAAACCCTGGCTTGTCCGAAGATGCTCACCACTTCATGAGGTACAGTCATCTGGGTAAATTCTGTAAGCGAACTATATGCAGGGCGCAATGATTACCCTCACGAATATCAGTTTTGTTCTGGATGGCTAACCTGCTGGATCTTACATCTCTCCACAAACTAACTCGACCCAAATGGAGTATAATGATACTGTTTACAGTAACACCACATCGGAAAACAAGGCACATACTCGTTCTGACATTAGAAGGCGAAGCGAGTCCTCTTCTGGGGAGTATATGTAGGCACACTTTTGCTCCTCGACTGTGCTCCATGCTGATCACATTGATCACGTCCTTGTAGATACGAACCCCAGCCAGCGCCAGCATCGTCCAGCATGAGCTCATCCAGCATTGCTACGAAGACATTGGCTTCATTTTCTCCAAACTCGACCAAAACGTCTGCTAGTCTTGTTTCCACGCATGTTCCGGCTGAGATGATTGCAGGAGGTGTGGTGGGCGGAGTGATGGCTTCGGCCCTTGGGATTTTTGCACTTCTGCATTGGCCTCATCGAGGCAGAAGTGGGGCCGAGAAGGTCTGTATCACAAATCATACAGCCGATTCCTAGGTGTTGGGGCCGTTCATGGATGATCGACTTCGTTCAATATCTCAGCCCTCTAGTACGTCTAGTCAGTCCGCGCTGACACCGGGCAGGGAACCTTCCAGGTTGCATTTCTGCTCCAATGTATTTGGTTGTCACTGGCAGCGCTATCAGTGGCCCTAGCACCAATACGATGGCATTTGTTTTGAGTGCTGCAGCCATCGCAACTAGTGACGGCAGGAGAAACACAAGCAACAACAAGGACGGAAGCAACGGCGATGACTTGCGTCAAGACCTGTACCAACCTCGTGTGGACCATCCAAGGCCACGATGCACTCGGACAAATGCGAGGTATGGAACAACATATTGCTGCCCTGCGCCGCCGTCAGTCTTCGACGAATGCTACTTACATGTCCTCGAGTAGTGTTTCGTCACAGAAACCCACGAGAGCAGTGTCGGAGGGTGACAGTAGGGGGGATTTCCGGCAGAGGGTTGAGACACCGCAGCAGTTGAAGAGTCTGCCAAGAGAAAAGACGGTCACTGGCGAATGATGAATGTCTACCTGCATACGAACTACAAGTAGAGGAAACACATGTCCAAGGCCGCCCTCTATGACACAGGATTCTCTGTTTATCATTATGTAGCTGGTGGGACCCCATGGAGGATGATGGACCGCTTTGACTTGGACTACGCTTTGACTAGGTCGGGTGGTCGTACTGTACATACTTAGCTGTGCAACAGCCGGTGATCTGAAACCTGCGAGCATCAGCCTCGTCGCCATCTGCCGAGCCGCTCGCGGTTTCCATAAGTATAGCCCAGATTCGCGCTCGCGACCCTCAGCGCTCTCGGTGGTCCTCCTTAGACACCTGTCGTTGAACGCATCCCTGGACTGGTTTCCAACTTCAGAGCTGGGTTCTCTGCGTGTATCTTTCTACCGTTGAGCGGTCTCCATTCATTACGACTTTGGCATCATGAACGCGGCTACGTACTTTACGACCTATCGGTTTTTTGTTTTCGGTAAGCCTCCCCTCCTCTCGGCGGCGGATCAGCTTCGTGACTTCTTTCGCAGTCTTCTCGATCATCTGCAGTATCGTCATGGGCAGTGTTGCAGCTTGGAATCTGACTATTGCAATGGACATCGATGCCCTTCGTATGTTGTGCTTTCCATGTCGACATGATTTGAGAAATTATTCATGATCTTCCAAAGCTGCTATTCATGTTGACGCAGTTCTCATTGCTATCGGTGTTGCTAGCCTGCTTTTTGTCCTTTCTATGTGAGTTCAAGTTTCAATCTGCGCTGATCATCTTCTTACACTGTCACAGGCTTGTGATCGATTTCCTCCGCAAGGAAACGGTGACTCGACAAGTCTGGTTTGAGTGTCTGTGGGTTGGGCTTTTTGCACTTCTCAGCCTAGGTGAGTACTATTCTAATGTGATGTCATTCGCGCATCTTCACACATGTTGGGCAGCTGCCGCAGGCGCTGTCACCACTACGTTAAGCAGCATGGAATGTGTCACTTTCGATAAAGGTTAGTTTCGCAACCTTGTCTATTCTTTCGTCCTAACGCTTATTCTGCAGCCGGTGTGATTACACTGGGGCCCTGTGTATCAGTGGACTTGACAATTGCTTTTGCGTGGGCGGGTGCTATCAATCGTGCGCCTTCTTACTCTGCTGCGGTCTTTGATTCGGACTAACGAACGGTGCAGTGATCCTGTACATGTGCATACTCGTTGTCATCACTATTCTTCACCAGCGCCTTGATCCGCTTATTTGGAAGACCAACACACGCGATTGCTCTTGGTTCTCTGTCAAATCGGCTCTGGGCAGTGAACCGTCGTCTCCGAAACAAGCTGCTCCCAAGTCGTTGAATGTCCGGCGTCCCATGCAGACGGAGTTTTCCAAGCGCTTAGTAGCCCGTCGCGAGCGCGACCTTGAGAAGCAAGGGCCAATGGAGTCTGTACCTACTCCAGCTTCTACTGTGCCTGCGACCCTCCAGGTACCCCCAAAGACAGCTCCCATTCTTCGACCATCACTGGACCGTTTACGTCCTTCGTTGGATCATGCTCGTCCCTCCTTAGACCATCCCCGTCCTTCCATAGATCGTGCTCGTCCTTCATTGGATCATGCTCGACCTTCGATGGATAACCCCGTTCCCGAGCGACCACCTTGGACACCACGGAAGCTACAGTTGTCTGCTGTCCCAGCTTCGTCTGTCCAGGCGGCCACCTCCGATGTCCCTCCCTCGTTAGGCGCTGCAGTCCCGTCTACCTCTCTGCCGTCGGTATCGCAGAGCAAATCCATACGCAAGCCGAGGATCCTCCGGCTGCACAGGCCCCCCTCATTGGATTTATCTCAGATTATCAACAACCGATGAGCTGTCGGATGGCAACACCCTGTCCCTCTGCCACCCTAAACAGCGTCAACGGCAATAATATGTTGCCGTCGAGAAGCACAGCAGCGGTTGTGCGCAGCGTTCATTATGATGCCCGCAATTGTACCTTATCGCAATAGTGTAGTGCAGTTGCGTCAGTCGTTAGGGTTGCTGAGCAGCCCGCATACGTACTTTATGGCCTGTGTATCGCTTTAGTTAGGAATGCGCTTATACACTAGGCATCATTGTTGTATGCTTACATTACTTTAATTTATAACACCATACGAATCCAACACTCGTTATCTGAATGAGGTGCGGAGATAACCCCCACCTACTGTGAAATTAATTTGTGCTGCAGGAGAGTTTTCTCATCGTTTCCAACCTAACAAAATCATTTGTGAATTTCAAGTGAATATTTTGTGATCAATCGAGCCGTGAGTAGCACATCTCTCCTTAAGCTTGTGACGTTGTCCACACTCAAAAAGCGCCTCACTCCTCCCCAAAGACCAAACCTATCTGGCTCTGGATGAAGTCGCACTGTGCTACTCGGTATGGCTGGAGAGACTCGGCCGCCGTCGCATTGATGACCATCTCGTTGTCACCTGTGTACGGCGGCCATTCCACCACCGCACCTTCATAGTTCGGATTTCCATCCCACGCAAGTGATGTCCAACGGTTGATGACCTCGCGTGTTGTGATAACCTGGCCCTCCGTCAGCGGCTGGTACAGATTGTCTGTTTCTGCTGTCGCGAAGACCCAGTAGAGTTCGTCAGCGTGACAGACCTGGCCCGGGCACGTCGCGGGATTGGGAGTGAGCGGCGAGCCGAGGCCCACAGCGAAGACAACCTTGTAGGAATTACCGGGGTTGGTGGTGTTGGTCTCGAGCGACGAGAGGTAGACCATGGGGCAGTGGACGTCATAATCGGTGATCAGCTGAGCCAACGTGAGCACAGCACCCGAGATCCCGTCTTCGGATGGCGCAGTCTCGTACGGATACAGGTCCGTTACGTTGAGAATCCGGTCCGCCTGCGTAGTATTGAAGAATAGGGGTAGGCTTTCAGGGAAGATAGAAGCCGAGGAGTTGGGCAGAATCGTAGTTGGTAGGAAATAGCAATATTCGCACTCGTTGCTCGACCATATTGTTGGAACTCGAGCATACAAACCATCTTTGATGCTGGAAGCAATGTCGTTGAGGACATAATCGCCGTCAATAGCGATGTTCCATGAGATCCCCAGGTTGTATGATGCCATTGCAATGTCTCCAGCCGAGAGGCCCTGAACACAGTAGGCCATCGAGTCGGTAAATGTGGTGGAGGAATTTTCGGCACAACCGAGGTACTTCGCAAGTGTAAGTGAGTTATTCAAGGCCAATTCTGGAGAGAGAAATATGTCGTTGATCCCAAAGTCGGATTCCAGCACGGCAGCGCCTATGTACGCGGTGTCACAACACATTTCCTACTCACTTAAAGCGAGTGACTCACTGAAGAGACCGTCTGTGTATTTAGGATTAGTGCCGAGTAAGTATCTTGTCATTGTCCCTCCTGCTGACTCGCCGAAAATGAGGACTTTGGTTGGCTATATAACAAGTCAGCGTAGAGTAAAATTGCCGACTTCCACTGTACTCACATCACCTCCGAAAGCCTCTATGTTATCCTGGACCCAATGCAAAGCGAGCAATGCGTCCTTTAGAGCAGCATTGGACGCATTGAACCAACCAAACGCCGTCAAACGATAGTTTATCGTGACAAGAACAACTCCGCCGTAAGAGACCAGATTGGTACCATCATAGATGTTTGAGATGGAATTTCCGACAAAACCACTTGTGGTCATGTTGTAGGGGAATGGGCCGCTGTCGCCAGTATTCAAGCCTCCTCCATGAACTGGTTAATTCAACAGACAAAAAATTAGTCCACTGAAAAGCAGGCGTGACGAAAATTCACTGACTAAAGAACATCACCGGCAACTTCGGCGCGCTCTCATCGCTTACTGTGGCAGAGTTGACAACAGGAGAGAATACATTCAAATACATGCAATCCTCATCTGTATGCAACAGATGTCCGTTATCTGCATCAGGAGGCTTCGTAGTATTGCCTTCAGTATCATAATGTAAGTTCTCGCTATAATAAGCCTACCTGAGCACACATTGAGCCGTATGCCAGAGCCGACGTCGGAGTACCTGGAGATACCTCCACTGCGGTAGGAGGTTGGAATCTAGCCGCGTCCGTGGTAGATTCGGCATATTGTATCCCCAGGAATCGGAAACTGAACTTGTCACGAAACCCAGTGAGCACACCTGCAGAAGGAGTGGAAAGTTGAATTTGACGACTCGTATCGTACGACGTGACGTTGGATCGAGTGAGGGGTGCGGAGTTGGTG
Source organism: Fibroporia radiculosa (assembly GCF_000313525.1). Lineage (NCBI taxonomy): Eukaryota > Fungi > Basidiomycota > Agaricomycetes > Polyporales > Fibroporiaceae > Fibroporia > Fibroporia radiculosa. The sequence continues at coordinate 14,153 of NW_012133181.1, read as the reverse complement.
CAGAGCACAGGGAGACGCTCAGCAGGATTTACTGAAGAGTCCGGCTCGAAAGCCGCTTGCGAATATTGGTAGCTCGGGGTGAAAGCAGTACATGAACCGAAAGCTTTGGTGGAGCCAGTCAGATCCGCACGAATGTGATTGCTACGTGGTACACTTACTACTTCCAGCAATCCATAACTGCTGAGACATGTCCAGAGCTGCACCATGCTTGTCTGAGGTGAGAGCTACAGACAGGTTAGCTGCTGTAAGACCTGTGCTGCCCGGTGCCGGAAGAAGAGTCTCCTGAAGCTGAGCGCAGGCTTCATACGCCTCCAAACAGGAAAAGCTACTCTTCAAGTACAGCGCACTAGCCCGATTTTCATTGGACGGATTAAGATCATTGTTAGAAACGATCACCACGTTCGTGTCAGGATAAGATTGGGCAAACGCGAGCGAGGTGAGAAGTGCGAGAAATGAGACCAGACGTTGAGTACGTCGAGACGCCATTTGTTGTTCCCCAGAGTACGACAACTGGGTGCGACTTCATCTTCCATGCGCAGACTTTATGAGGAGCGCAGGGTTGCCTGTGCTTGGCGTACGCCCAACAAGACGAGTTCTGCGGAACACCGAGGATGCTCGTCCACGGTAAATTATTCTGTCCGGATGCCCGACTGAAGGCATATGATCAAGTTGCTCGGGCGAAGAAGGATACTTACAGGCCGTTCTTCAGCATTCAAAGTCACCCGTACAACCCATGAGGCTGCCGTACTGGCTGATCAGCCATTTCCTGGATCATTTGACCTTTCGTCACGGTCCCGTTTGACTCTGCGTCGATTTGCGAGGATTTGCCTATGTTAGTCCGAGTGCGTTTCCTGCATAGAACCTCATGACGCACAATGATTCCTCAGGCCCGACCTGCGGGATTCAACGACGCAAGATACAGCTCGACCGCAAGATCAGCAACAAATTTACCAGGGGTGTAGGACCTAGGTCGTCGCACTTCGTGGATAAACGAAGTAACTGTTGCTGCGCCGAGTGACCTTAATCTCAAGTACTTGTCGGTTAATTTGAGAAAATGCTTCAAGGGTTGAGCAGCCTCTGTACACGCTAAGTTTCAATGTGGGGCGATTATCCACAAGTAACCGTGCAAACCGACATGCGACGATAGCGGAAGACGAGTGGTTGAATTGCATCTTGTTGAACAACTTGGTTTCCATTGACTCGGAAAGTGTGGCTTGTGTGCCACAAACAAGCCACAGCGGACGTTGTCAGGAATGTGCCGAGCTCTTGGGCGCTTGAAACACAAGCCATTGTTTTCCCGCTATTGTTGTTCCTCGGTAGACGTCTCTATATAAACATGCCCACCCACTCGACGGCCACTCGTGGCCCAGGCGGTCTTTGCCTGCTTACATTTCGACGTCGAACAACATCTCCATCAACACTCTATTTCTTTCTACGTTTGTGGCTCTCCTGACGTCCCGGATCACCTTTAGCTTTGGCGCAACGACCTACATTGCTATTTAATCCGTGCTACCGGTAGAGCGTCCCGTAATAAACCCAACCACCGCTTTTAAAATGCGCAATCCACTCGTTATCTTGCGATATGTCCTCCACGGTATGTTTCCTCATCAATTCCAAGGTTTGAAAGGCTCAGGACGATAAATCCACATAGCCTTCCTTCTTTATTTGAACATCCTGGCGATGGGCTTTGCAGCCTGGAATATTGCTGCGCTGAAAAGTGCTGGAATAGGCGGTATGTGGCAGTTCCTCTCGTTGACTGGAGACTAACTTCGCGCAGTGAATGGCGCGTCCGCCTTTGTCGTCTTCAATGCTTGCTGCTTTATTTTGTATGCCGGCATGTACGTGTATTTCCTGCTCCACCTTTGGTCCACTTATGTATTGTATTTGTAGATGTTTGGCAGAAGCATACTCTCCCTCGCTGTGGAATATGAAAGTTATGCCTGAATGTGTTTGGATTGGTGCTTTTGGATTTTTGCAAGTTGGTATGTTTACGTTTCATAATCCCTGTTGCATCTTCACTAAGTTCTGTGACCTTAGCTTCTGCTATAGACATCACGATTTCTGGTCCTACCGCAGCCTGTGTCCCCGAGAGTGAGCTGCTTCTTCATCGATGCTCGTTGGCGTAATTGAGTCTGGTCATACAGCTAGTTTAAGCGCATGCGCCTCTTCGTCACTTGTTGTTGTCATTGTCTGGATCTCAAGCTCTATACGTATGTGATTGATCATTTTGTCCCTAATTCCATCTGACTGGTCGATAGTACTATTCTACTTTTTTGCCCTGGTTGGCATCACAGTGGTCCATGTAGGCTCCCATCCAGCTGTCTGGGCTTCTCCGATTTCTTCTGTATCTTGGTTCACACCAGAGGAGAAAATTCAAGGTCACAAGTCCAAGGACATGGAGAAGGGCGAATACGAAAATCCTGCATTCAAAGCCGATGAGGCAATGTCAGCCAGACCGGTATCCCGAACACAAGTGCAAAGCGCTAGTCGTTTTTCCATCATGAAAGGGTTTACCATATCTGCGCCGCGGTTCCAGAATGCGGAGGGATTCCGTCCCGCTTGGGCGAAGGATGTTAATCCGCGTCGGGGCGTTGACTTACCATTTGCTGCCAAACCGAAAGTCCCGACGGTCAAAGATAGGCTTCGATCCTATTGGAGTGCATCCTCGACGGACTCAATGCCCCCAGTTCCTCCGAAGGCATACACCAACACTTCACGATACCTCGAAAGATTGGACGCAAATAGCGATTATGTGCCGGATACTGGGAACGAGTTGAATCTTCCTGTTATTACCCCCTCGCCAAGTCGCCCACTCTCGTATGGTATTTTCCCTGAGGACGTGCAAGATCCAGATGTGCCCATTCACACCTCCCATCGTTCCGAATGGATTACCGCGCACGATAACCGAAGGCCGGTCCAAACCATTCCTCCATGGAATCGCTTCTAAGCTCTTTGTATGTACCAACGAACTGATTGACCAGGACGATGTCTGGATGTTGCCACGGTCAACACTGATGTATCATAGCGGTGTCTCCCCATTTGTATCCACCAGCTTAATTCCGAGTCTGACACTGTAGAAGTATAGCTTTATAAAATATTATAGATTATCTCCACATCTTGGGTGTGATGGAAATGTGATAAGGGGTACACGTCGTGAACGTCGTGAATCTCATTTCGACTAGGATGACATTAGGCTTGCTCGCTTTCGAGCAGCCTAATCCGAGCACGCAATTTCTTGTTATCCTCCCGGGTATCTGCAAGAGCTACCATCAATCCTTCGAGCTCTTGGCGAGTCTCTTCAAGAAGTCTCGCATTCTCCTCTTCAATTTCGCCGGCGCTGACAGCAATACCTGACACATGACAATTGTACGACGACTGGCGACAGATACGACAACTGTGACTCGCACCTTGTACCAGTTTGACAAGACGCCACAGACGAAGGATGATTAGTAGTGAAGCCAGCTCCCTCTCACGCCCGCGAAGGACGACCTCGAAGACAAACGTGGTGATGATCACCACGGCATCAAAGAAATGCAGTGATGAATGTGTGATGCGCGAGCCAGGCGTGTAGAACCTTGGCCCAAACGACCATATGGTGATGGGTATTTCCACAAGGAAGAATGTCGTGATAGCGAGCGAGATGTGGGAGAGCACGGTAAGCCATAATGGCTGGGTTTCTTCGTCGGGCATGCATGTTTCGTTCAGGAAAGTGTAGCTGAGATCGGCGAGCACACATGCTGAGTCAATCAAAACCTATCCAACGGAAAGCTGTCAACACCAGGGTTGACAGCAGGAGGAAAGGATACACGCCAGAGTGATGACGGCTTTGTGCAGGAGTCGGGACTCGAGGAAGTCGGCGGTGCGCTCTTTCCAGGTCGCGTACTTGCGCGGCTGAGCCTCAGCAGACTCATCGGTGCTGTAAGACGGCAGAAGAGGGTCCTGTTCCGACATGACCAGGACCTGAGTTTGGACAGACACTGGACAGAGGGCGGCGACACTGAGACGACATTAGCAGGGCAGTGCGCCACTGGTGTGACATGCGATGCGTGACATCGTGTCACTGAGCCGGGCCTGTGCCAAATATATCTCATCCTCCTTCTTTGAGCTCCCTCAAGCATCTTGGCAAAGCCGTCATGCACTCACTGCATCAGTCGCCACCCGGCCGCCTACAAGTACCATTCTGCGTTCACTCTTGTCATCACCGTTCAGTTGGTCTTACAATCAACACGAGCAGCACATCGACGTCCACCAGATGTTGGCAATCGTCGTCGTCGCTGTCCTTTAAAGATCCTCTGTCGGAGGCCTAGCAACGCGGCGGTGCACGCGACTGTCAAAGCTGTGATCAAATCTCCCAAGGTTTGGTGACGCGTCATTTGACTCGGATGTCTCTGATCCGGATATTAGCGTACCAGGAATGATATCTACACGCTCCATCTCGGGACAGGACACCCCTCCCCCTTCGTTCGTTCAACTTTCGTTGGGCCTTGACTGAGTCGGCCCCTGGTTTCTTTCTTCAACCCCTGGTGGCCTTTCGTTTCTTGGGACCCCTGGCGGCCTTTCGCTCTTTACCTGGTGTATAATTTACATTCGCTTTTATCTCGTTTATTCTCTTTGCTGCTATGGAGTGGTGGTCTTTCTTTCGCAAAGTTCGAAGAATTAGTTTTGGTAAGTTTCAACGTCGGGAGACCATACTGTCTGTTTATCATCTGCTGCAGGAGTTGTTGCCGTCGTCTGTCTTCTCTGGGCAATCTTCTTGTCGGTGTATTTAGCTCGAGAATGGAAGCATGCACCCAGCGTACAACGTGAGTCAGTCTCGCTTCTCCCAGCAATACATCGCTTAAAGTAAGAAATTGAAACAGGGATCATTGTCCTTGTGATGGTCTTAGTGTACATATTCTCATCTGTGCTGCTCTATCTTATGTGAGTTGGTTCCTGAATGCGATTGGCTACTTGCCTGAGCCGAGTTGGGCGCATAGGGTCGTTGTGATCTTCCACCTCTGGCCAGAGTTTTGGCGGACAATTTTCTTGTTCGGGCTCCACTTAGGTACATCTCGAGGTCATTTTCTAGTTCGTTCGCTGTGTACTCAATTTTCCAAATCTGGTACAGGAGTTGCCCTACCACTGTCACTTTTAGGGCGCTCCTTCAACTGTGTCGTCTTCAGTGAGCACATTGTCTACTTGTTTCCCTCTTCAGAGGATCGTGACCATCATCATTTGTAGATTCAGCTGCGACCTGCACGAACGTCTACATTTTTGCCTTATCTATCGTTTGGAGTCTTGTTGTATTTTGTGCGTTGTTTTCCTACCTCATTCGCATGTCCATAACTGATCAGGGTGGCTTCAAGTTGTATTACATGCTGTCGCCCTTTGTGTAATGTCCGGTATTCCCATCCCAGAGCCAGAGGCGGACCCTGAAGAGGAATTTATACAATATGCAGTCAATGTGAAGGACGACGTCGAGAAAGGGGCCGAGTCACGAACTTCCCGCTCTCCTGTCTCTCATGCAGAACGACTTCGAGCTGTCCCAGCGCGACTGGTGACAGTTAGCCGTGATTATGGCGTAGTCGGAGATGCCTCCAGCGTGCATGGAAGTATCAGCGACCTTCCGACACTGCCATACGGCATGTCCTCCTTGGACGGATTCATCAAGCCAGGTAGCCCTGCACCTTCGTATTCCTCGGAAGACCCGTCACGGGAGCGATTTGTTCAATTCCCATCTCGACGGGCACGCCCACTTTTGTTGAACCAGAATGTCGCCATTCCCGCCACCCCTACGAGACGAGATACTCCCGACTCCATGGCGTCTGTGTCAACTCTTGGCTCTCGCGAAAGTGCACGCAGCCGCACTGCGGATGTCACCAAGCTGCAACGCCCCCCTCTTGCAGTAATCGCTGATCATAGGAGGTCGATTTCGACCGATTCGCTTCCTCTATCTGCTGTTCCCCCACAATTGCGACCTCGTACCCCTGCATCCCACCGTCATTCACGCTCTGACGCGTCTTCGATGTACTCCACGTCTGAGCAGATCATCAGCATGTACACCTCTTCCCGTGCAGTTCCCAGAACGCCAACTTCGGTACATTCAATTACTGCCAGTCTACTCTTCATGGAACCTGGTGATTCTAGAGCGCCGTCGCCTTCTCAACACCAAAGGAGCGGAAGCAACGCGAGCCAGCGATCCTATCTGGTATCTTCAGGGCTCAGTCGCCAGCCTACAGCCAGGATGCATCTGCCTAATCCGTTTGTGCCCATCGAGGAGGTGCCTTCCCCGCCAGCTGGTTCCACACCATAAGCGGATCGATCGATGTACAGAGGTCCATTTAAATTCTTGATTTGGGGGACATTGTTCTATCCGACCGAATAACGCTACTACTGTCTCGCAGCCGGAGTTCGTCGCCCGTTGACTTGAACGGATTACGGATAGCGCATCATGAGCGTCAGCGGATACTGCTATCTATCTTGACACGGTCTTTCTTGAAGATGGACACCTTATTACGTGCCATATGTTCGCTTGTCCCAATCTGTATGTCAAGGGATGGATGCCACTAGGACAGCAAATATCATTATCGATTCTGTCCATAATGGCTCGGATCTTCGTATCAAAGACTCTGAAGTATGTATGTTCATTTGATGAGACTATCATAAATCTTCCTCAGGTCATGGATGCAGACAACGGCTTTGGTTCAGGGCTTAGCCCCATTGATGAGAGCTGTGAATATCATGATGGCCAGTAACATACATCTACTAAAGTAAGTAACATCCCTATACATAAGCATACGTATTCCACAAGATCCGACGATATAATACACGCTCAAGGTATGTGTACCCAATCTCTCGGAGTCCTCAGCACTTGGACTGTTCTCTCCTCCTCTGTGCCCACCTCTGTGCCCATCTCACTCGTATACTCCCATCTTGCCATCTCCGGCATCCCCATGAGGACACTCTCAACCCTGACTCCTGGTGTTGACAGGCCGTATTGCGTGCCCGCCTCGGTGAGGTAGAATTCGACATACCGACCTCTGCGGAGGCTTTGCCACCGTGCTGCGCGCCTGTCAGCCGGCATCCCCTTGCGTCGTTCCAGGATGGGCAAGTACGAGGGCAAGAACGCGTGGCCCAGATCTTTGACAAATGCGAAGATGGCCTCCTGTGTCTTTGGGCGCAGTGCGGCGACAGCATCGTCGGTGTCGAGGCGGGCATGTTTTGAGTCGGACAAGTCGCGGAAGAAGATGCCGCCAATGCCCCGTGCCTCTTGCCGGTGGCGGATGTAGAAGAACTCGTCGCACCAGTTCTTCAGAGGACGGTACAGGGCGGAGCCGCCGTGTGCGTCGCATACGCCTTTTAGTGTGGTGTGGAAGTGTCTGGCGTCCTCTTCATATATGTACGTGGGGGTGAGATCTATGCTGCCGCCGAACCACCATGCGAGCACTTTCTCGTCTGCGCCATCTGCTGCTGTGCGGTCCGTCTGAGGGGGTTCGATGACCTCGACGTAGCGCAGGTGCATGTGCACGCTGGGTGCGTGCGGATTGCGGGCATGCACGACGATGCTGATCCCGGTGGTGTACAACGGAAGATCTGATTGCGGGCTCTGGGGGATCGACGGGTGGGTGGCGCCCATTTGTTTGGCGGCGGTCGGGGTTAGGACGCTATGGATGGTGGAAGTGTTCACCCCGGCTTTTTCGATTGCCGTGTCCTGGCCAGGGCCAACCAAGACGCACGAAGCACCTCCGCCGCCTTGTGGGCGCGTCCATGAGTCGCGCTTGGGAACGAGGGTTGGATCCCGCTCCAAGAATGCAGCGACGATCTGTTCTTGTAGTGCGGAGAGGAACACCTCGGACTGCTTTCGCATCGTGTTGACCGGAGACATGGCGATGAGCGTTTCAAACGCAAGCAGAAGATGATAACCTCCCCGGACCTACTTAGGCCTCGACAATAATTGGAATTCAGGCGCGCAGTCATAATACGTATCGATCTCATTCACCCCGCTGATCATGGCTGATAATAACCATTAGACTTGGCTGTGACAACAAGAAAAAAAAGAGTTCAAACGATCAACGTTTCACATGATGCAGCGTTCGATCCTAGACCCTGGCTTCCAAGTTCCAACTGGCTTCAAGAGCCCATGTCTCAAACCGCTGCCATCATTTTCTGATTGAAAATGTTCTCAGCTCACTGACCAGTTCTGGACTCGGGTCTCGAAAGATGGACATGTTGAAACCCTAACCACAGGTTTGTCAAAATGACGTTGTGGAGGTAAGATACAAAGAATTCAAAATGATCACCAGATCAACCTATCCTCAGTCCCAAGCCGAATCCTGCGATGAAAGATGCCCTCTGCTGGAAGTCGGCTGTTAAGAAGTCAATAAGCCACCGGAACAAGGAGCCGACACTAGGTGCCCTCTTCTGCCCGCTCGCGTCCTTGGTATAGAGGAGACTCTCAAAGCGCGACGACGCCCGCGCCCAGTCTACACGAATCAGAGACATGGATCCGAGATACTTTAGCAGATCGTGGTCAGTAATTATCCGCACAGAATTCCAGTTCACCAACCTGGAGCAGTACAAATACGCCACCAAGTACGAAGGCGAGAGCCTTGGCACCTTTCTTGACGAAAACGCCGGCACAAATTCCCGTTATAGTACCGAAGGAAAGCTCCAGGTAACTGACGGAGGATGTTGGTGGTTCGGGAAAGGGTTCGGGGGATGACAAGGGTGCTGCACCGCTGGGCGAGGAGACTGGCGGCGGAGAGGTCCTGGCGGCAACGGCTGGTGCACGTATGATGAGTATTCCATGTGTGTGAAAAAGAACCACGTACGTTCACAGAAGATGTTGGGTGCCGCGTATATCGAGAGCCCAATGCCGACACTGGTTACCCCTGCAGCTTTGCATATAAATGGAAGCGAAGTGATGCGCGAGCTGAGGTTCATAACGCTCATAGAAAGGGGTTTGTGAACGGATAGGGTGCTCAGTTGTAGAGATATATTTGAGCGAGTGGGCAGCGACCATAGTTGTCGTCGAACAGACGGCTGGAAGATGCTGGAGCGAAATTCTGCTCCCATGTAGCGAGAAAAGCCGGGGAGAAACATAGCTCGCATTGCTATGATGTGGTATGGCCAGACAAATAGATGGCTCTGCAGGTCGAAGTTGTCGAAAAGGAGCGAGGGGAGCGGCGGGTTGTTGCAGTCGAACGACGAACACAACTTGCTTGAAGTCGATCAAGAATGACGTCACGATACGCGTCGTCACATGTGACATGCACTGAGCGGTCACGGATCTCGCGAATTTTTGTGACCGCCTTTCGATCCGCTGAGTTTGCGGTTCTGAATCTGTCTCTGGCCATTCCTACTTCTGCTCGAGAATAACTATGGGTCGCCGTGCGAAGAATAAGCAGGGCCCTCCTGAACCCTTGGAGAATTTCCATAATCTGACCGAAAAACCGTCTCTCAAAAAACTAGGCAAGCGCAAAGCCCAGGATCCCGAGGTCAAGGAAAAGAGACCTACAAAGAAAGCTCGCGAGAGTGATGGGAGTGTATCCAAGAGGCGTAGCAAACCCACGCAGAAGGAAAAAGAGACTGAGGAATTCATTGGCGATTTAGATGACTTGGGTGCTGACGGTCTGGATATCGAGTACGTCTAAATATATTACTGATTTGCTCTGTGTAATTTTGACAAACCCGCTAGGGATGATGATTTCCTACAAGGGCCTGTCCAAGAGCTTGATCTTGGTTCTGGCGACGAGGAAGAGATCGAGCTTGCACCTTCAAAAACGAAAGGAAAGAAATCAAAACAGCATGAACGACCTCTGAAAATCATCCCGACAGGCTCGGATGATTCTTCTAACTCAGATGAGGATTCAGAGGACGAGGACGGGCGGATCACGATGGCAAATATGGAGGCGCGGTCTAGGGCTTTAGACGAAAAGGCAGCGCGTGAGGCGGAGCTGGACGCCGAGGAGATGCAGAATGCTGCTTTGGTGGGCGAAGAGGATGGCGACTTGGCAGATGCAGATGACGACGAAGACATGGACGGCGACGGCGATGATGGTCAAGAGGCCTTCCACTTACCCACTGCAGAAGAGAGGGAGGAAGAGAAGGCAAGCGGAGGTCCGGATGTTCATACTGTCCAGCGCCGTATGCGTGAATGTGTACGTGCACTCGGAAAGTTCAAAAGACTAGCTGAGAATGGCCGGCAAGTCCTCTTCCGAGATCTATCTGCCTCGTATACTCATTCGTATGAATACACTGAAGATCACGATCTGAGTATGTTCAACAACTCATATTGGATATCGCAAGCTACTATGGATACAATGAGTTCCTTACGGAGAAGTTGTTCCAATTATTCCCAGTTGCAGAGGTAGGCCGACTTCATGCCTAATGGCAACGAAATATCCTGATGGTACTGACATGCACAGGCCATCGAGTTTTTTGAAGCAAACGAGGTCCCTCGGCCTGTAACGATCCGGACAAACACCCTCCGCACACGCCGAAGAGATCTTGCCCAGGCGCTCATCAACAGAGGCGTCAACCTTGAGCCTATCGGGAAGTGGACAAATGTTGGCCTACAGGTATTCGAGAGCAGTGTCCCGATTGGAGCGACGCCGGAGTACCTTGCAGGCCAATATATGCTACAGGCCGCGTCGTCATTTCTTCCCGTTATCGCGCTAGCGCCGCAGCCCAATGAGCGCGTTCTGGACATGGCATCTGCCCCCGGTGGAAAGACAACGCACATGGCTGCGCTCATGGAAAACACGGGTGTGGTATTTGCAAACGATGCGAAAAAGGCACGAACGAAGAGCCTCACAGCCAATGTGCACCGATTGGGATGTAAGAATGTGGTCGTGTGCTCTTATGACGGCCGTGAATTTCCCAAGGTGATGGGCGGTTTTGACCGGGTGCTTCTGGATGCGCCATGCAGCGGCACGGGTGTTATCAGTAAGGATGCCAGCGTCAAAACGAATAAAGTACATTTTTACAACACACTGGATTGTGAAGGACGCACTGACATGGTCTTCTTGACAGTCCGAGCGCGACTTTGCCCTTTTATCGCACCTTCAGAAGCAGCTTATCCTCTGCGCTATCGACAGCGTGACGCCAGATTCCAAGACGGGCGGGTATCTCGTCTACTCCACGTGTTCGGTCACCGTCGATGAAAACGAAGCGGTCGTCGATTATGCGCTCCGCAAGCGGCCGAACGTAAAACTCGTCGACACGGGCCTGGAGTTTGGCCGCCCGGGGTATACCAAGTATCGCGGCAAGGTGTTCAACGAGAAGGTCAGCCTGACGCGGCGGTTCTACCCACACGTGCACAACATGGACGGGTTCTACGTCGCCAAATTCAAGGTCGAGAAGCGCATAAAACAGAAGCCACGTGACGAGGATGAGCCCGTGGCAATTGGCGTGGACGGCGAGCCGATCGCTGCGGAGGATCTTGCGTTCGACAGTGAGGAGGACAAAAAGTACATGGAAGGTGCGTCTTCGGGTAAGCCTGACGGTCTCCTCGTTCTTACACCGTTCTGTTCAATCCATCTAGCGACTCAGCCGAAGAGAAGGAAAGGGAAACGATCACACGGACCTCATCGTTCAAAGCCCGTCGAGTCTGCTCCCATGGCTGCCGAAATGGCTGCATAAACTATCAGCATACGGTCGTATCGTGCGCCCGATTGTGGGCACAAGTGATGTCTGCCAACGTCGATAGTCTTTCATTTCTGGCGTTCGAGATGCATGGACTTTGGAGCAATTGGATCTCGTGTGCTGCACTATGCAGAAATCATTTGTCCGGCCGCATGAGAATGTCTGCTAGCCTCGTCATGAGAACCTTCAGTCGCACGCGGAGAAGAACACCGATCAGACCATTCGAATTTATAATGTATTTCATAGCAGCAAAGATACACCCACGTTTTATCAATGCATGCGAAATCTAGATACAGCAGTACGTAGGGTATGGTATGATGGTTAGATGGTATCCGGAGCCGGTGCGCGATAGCTTATACATATACAACCCACTCGAATCAAAGAAGACGGGGTGAGACACCCGGCGCTGAGCGCCGATGACACACTTCTATCTTTTTAAGGTGAGCTTGCGCCATGTGAGTGTGAGACGTGAACTATGATGGGTGGCCGTCGCGCCATAAAAGTGCCCTAATACGTGTTTACCTTCCTGTGAAACAAGAACAGGCAGAGAACAATCAACATGACGGATGTGGACATGGTACTGTGACCGATGGAACGCACTGATACTGTCGCCCGCAACCACAAACGCCCGCGCAAGCTCCGGCGAGTGCCAGCCAGAGCGCGATGGTTGCTCCCAGCGCTATCCATACCTGTATGAACGCAATCACGAAGCGGTACCGGCCATCAGTCGATCATGGCGCTTATATCGCATTTCGGAGACAGGATGACACGCACCGCATTGCCCCAGGTGAGGGTCAGGATGCCGTTGGACTCATTCTGCACTCGGTCGCGGACAACGGCGACGAAGATCACATCCGCGAGAAACGCGACAGTGGTAACAAGCATGGAGAGAAAGCCAATTGTGAGTGTGCAAATAGAGGCGCTGCGAGATATGCCACCATCGGGCCGCCGGCGGATCATGAAGAGAGAGATAACCCAGGTGAGGAAGGCCAGTCCGCAAGCTGAGACGATGAAGAGAGTCGGATCAGAGAGGGACGACGTCAGCGGTGCAGAGACGCACCGATGGGGTGTAGGACCAAAAGAGCAGTGACGGCCCGGGAGATGGTGCCGCTGCTGAGGTTGATACCAGAGACCTGAAGGGCACTAAGGATGGAGTTGTTGAGGTCGTAGCCCAGCTGGGGACTGGAACACTGCGCCGTGGTGCCGATATTAGTGCCGAGGATACTGGTCACACGGGCACGACGCGAAGATCGCCATGAGCAGATATAGACGGACTAATGAATTGGAGTGCTCACGAGACGTCGACGGGAGAGACGCAGTACCCCCACACGCCAAACCATGCATTGCCACTTGGACTGACCCCGGAGACGGAGGAGGCGGGATGGGCGGTGAGATGAAAGAGGAAGATGGACTTGATGATGGGCACAGAAAGAGAGACTAGGAGCAACAGAATGAATGCAGCCAACAGCAGCAGCGACGTGAGAGCAGCAAGCATCTTCGACTAGGTTACGCAGAAGAGAAACGAGTGGAAGGGGAGCACAGGCAGGGAGCACCTTATACAAGGACGGAGCGTGGACATCGCGCTGCAAGTGGAGCCTGCGGGGACAGAATGACGACAGTGCGGTGAGGGGAGGATGCCATGGTGTATATGAGCGTAGGGCGAGCGGGGGCGTGAGAAAGCGGAGGCGGGAGGTGAAACACGTCGGCGGCGCAAGTCTCGATGCGGCGGTCGCGTCGCCGCCTGCCCGGAACAGAGACGGAAGCGCCATAAGCGAACTCGCTTCGGCATCCAGACGCCAAGCCAGTTCCCTCCAGACCAGACCTCCCGCCCACGGGTCCGCCCCCGCCCCTCTCCCTGCCACCGAGCGCAGCGTGCGGACGCAGGGTCGCCAGCAAGCATGCCCAGTGCGCAGACGACGACGACGACGACGACGACGAGCTAGGGATTTACCGTAGGTTACGTACAGGGAGGGCGGGCATGGCGCGGGCGTCCAGCTTCGATCTCCCCGTCACCTTGTGAACACAACATTTTCCCACACGCAAATTTTATCTCCTGAGAGCCATGTCCCAGCTGCAGAATCCGCTGCAGAGTCTCAGCTCGCTACACGCGCAGCCATTGAATCAACACGCTCGTCCTAGGACCTGCATATGTTGCAAGGCTCGGGCTGGGTGTGCAGCTGAGGACGATGTATGACTCAGCGCAAGTGGTTTCAGCACAAGCCGAGGCGTCGCCTAATCGGGCTCGTTTAACGTGCTCAGCCCAAAAACAGTTTAGCCTTGTTTGTCCGCATCCTCGTAAGGATAAGAAGGCGCGGAGCCCAGAGCTTATTCTCGCCCTATCTCTTTCTCTCTCGCTCTCTTGCCTTCCCTGCTCGTCAGGTTGATTCAGCCTCTCTCTTCTCATATACCACTAATGTACGTTTCTTTCTTTCTATTTCGTATCTCCTTCAACCTCATTGACGCGTCTTTTTCTTTCTTTGTTTTTCCTTCGACGTGTCGCATCTCCCCGTTGCAGTTCTCGTCGTCAA
>NW_012133180.1:0-51500 GCF_000313525.1 Fibroporia radiculosa | reverse complement strand
TGCCCTGACCACGCCGAACAATCCCGCTATCCTTCCTACTCCCGCCCGACATCTCCATCAGTTTCCAATTCCCATCCACTGCACTATTCCTGCTAGTCTCGGAGGCCCGACCGTTGCGAGTCTTGGTGTCGCGGCTCGAGCGCGTCGACTTAAAGGTTTACCCGTCGGCTCTGTATCGTATGTCTCAATCTCCGGATGATGAGGTTTCATCTTCAAAGTCAAGCCCCCAGAATAAAGCCGCCACCGAAAGATCCCGATTGGATTGTCGTAAGATTGCAAAACTTCGAAGATGTCGAAGGGCGGGCTTTGCTCGAAGGCGTGTTCGTGTCGAGGTATCGCAGTCGTCCCCGAAGGCGGAAGCTTCGAGTGCTTTGAATGGTGAGTACGACTCGAGGCACACCCATGCGCTACGTGGGCCTATCAATGCTCTCAAACTGCTATCAGATATAGTGGCTCAGTTTACAAGTCTAGTATCAGTAGGACTATAGTGTGTATAAGTCCTAGTACCAGTTAACAGTTGAACTCCTGATCCTCAGTCATTAGGTCCCTTAACACAAAATGCTGGAGAGTGACCTTCAAGAAGCATAGCTATGTTGTGGGCCAAATCTGGGAATTGCATCCCCTCCAACTCAACGATGCTGACATGTTGCACAGCAATAACATTGTTGAAGTTTCCTCATCTTGATCAGCACACGTCTACACCACCTCTGCTGGCATGCTCAGAGCTTGGACAAATACTCAAACATGCTTCCTATGATTTCCAAATCACTCTCATCCATGCACATTGAGATGGAGGATCCTATCTCTGCTAAATGTGAGTCGCCGAGGCCATTTGTGGATGCAGTGTGAGGCCGGCTGATATCTTCTACTCCATTCCCCAGACTTTCCAACTGATCTCACGCCAGCTGTCAGCCTACGTGTTCTGTCGCTCACCGTCGGGTTTGCAACCTTGGTAGAAGCAACAAAGATATTGTCTCGCACGTCTCTCCTGGAGCTCATCGAGGTCAGGATCACGTTAGCGCTTTCACCAACCGAGGATGAGCTTGATCGCATGGACAAGGACTGCTATCCACCGATTGACCAGGCTCTGTCCAGTCGTCAATATCCCGCCCTACAAAAGATTGCTTTTGATCTCATCTATTACGTTCGGCGCAGCGAAGTAATGGATGTCATATCCGAGGGCTCCTGGAGGAGTCAACTTTCTTCAAGGTTTCCCGCATTGCATGCTAGAGAGCAGCTTGTGTGAGTCAATTACCATGTACACCCCGCATTGGCGCGGACTTCCGCCACTACTCACTCATGTCCCCAGGTCATCTGTCTCTGTAAACGTGGTTGATGAGTGGGAATAATGCTCGCAATTTCGTTCCGGCTTTGATTTCACAATCACCGCGGGAACTTGCTTCTCTTTTCTCCGGTAGTGGTGTCATTTCGTACTTGTTCACTGTAGCACTGTCAGTGCTACCTCCTGCATGCTCTCGCGTATGCATCTCTCACCTATCTCGCCCATAACAACCGCTCATATTCCTAAACCATCCCCAGCTGGCAGCATCTGTGCTCCACTCGACGCGCGTACAAAACCAGCTCAGAGTGGGAAGGCTACATGATCCAGACCGCACGTCTTGTGCACAGTGAAGACAGAAGATCTGCCACTAAGCAGCTGGCACGCGCCCTTGCACGAGGAGTCCTGAGATGCATCAGACAGATTCCGGTGAATGGCTCGTTGAAGGCATACCCTGAATTCTAGATGATCTACAGGACAGCTCTGTTCTACATCATCTAAGAGGAAGTAACATCGAAGCTCTCATGCGGGATCGCCTGAAGCCGTACAGACCGTCATTCCTCGCCGATTACACTCTGTGGACTCTATTTCCAAGATTTGGGATGTGTCTGCCACAGTAACGACACCGTCCACGAGAGCACGCCGTGTTAAAGCCTACGCATAATGTATGACATACACTCACAGAAGGCGTAATGCGAGAGCCGGGGAAGGTGCGGGGTGTGTCGGGGGTGGCATGCCCGATGCCAATTTTGCACCTTGGAGAAGCTGGATGCGGCGGGCCGAGACATGGACGAAAAGGAGGTGTATCGCCTGATTAGAACATTAGGCAAGGACGCTGAGCGATGCCGTGCCGTCAAGACGGTCTCACTCATGTTGGACGACAGGTCGGTCCGGCTTGCTTGGGTCGTTTGCTGTGCGCATGGCACAGAGACCGCTCCGGGTCCAACTTCTCCAGCTCCATGTTGTCGACTGGCGAGCTGCGCAGCTGCGCCTGCAGGTCTTTTCTCCTCCTCGTGTTCAGATCGATCACAGAGCTCGAGCTTTCTGGGGCAATTTCATGATCATTCTCGAAGACTTGCTGCTTTATACGTCGTCGCGGCATCACTTCATACTCATCCATGTAGCACTGCGAGTCCAAAGGCACACTTACGCATGGATTTCCCTTACCTGTCATGCTTCCCGTCTCTGTAGTCGAAGCCAGCACCGACGTGCATCAACGCTCGGCCGCGTTCCTCCACGATGCTCGATCGAAGAGTGCATCGACAGCACGAGGTTGAACGCTATCGAGACACAAATGAGTAAGTATCTAAATAGCAGTCACCATGAGTCGCAAGCTTTGTGATCACTCGAAGCACATGCCTAAATAAATCTTCTCTCATCGCACAATGTGAATACCTCCTGTCTGTCACCGTTGTCTATTGCTGAGAGAAGCCCCGAGGGCCACCCAGACGGTAACAGCCTTACGTTGCTCACATACGGCGCCGACACCACCGACACTCGCGTGATCCGCAGAACGTGGAGCTTGAAGCTAGATGACCAAGTGGAGGCATCGTCAGGACTCGGAACATGCGCGTCCGCGACAGGCTTGCCGGCGTCTATACAACAGACATCTCGGTCCAGCTGTATTTGATTCAGGGCAGGTCGATACGTGTAGGCTGGGGAGCGCGTATCGCCGGTAGATTTGTTCCTAGTACGAACTTAAGCAAACACCACAAGCACTCAAAATGATACCATCAGGATTCTACGAGAACGGTATCGTCAAGCTCAAGCCAGCATTCAAGAATGTTCTTTCGGATGAGGATGGTGCGCGGTGTGATCCGTGAGGTCAAGTGGGTGAGCAGGTACCATCTGCCACTTTGTGAGTAATTATACAAGTGTGCTGTCTTGTGCTCATGTGGACCCCGTCAAAGACAGTGACAGAGGCATACATTCTGGAGCGCAGTACCGCTTTGTGCGGGTCTAGCCTCCTCGTGGTGAAGCAAACCTGTATGAGGTCCAGGATGAAGTAAATACTTCAATGCGGTCGCTCATGTTGGCAGGAACTACGGTGTAAGTTGTCACGGTCTGAGGATCAGAGGATTGACTAGCGTTTCTCGTCATCCCGTGTTCAGTACTCAGTCCTCTTCCATAATTGGCAGCTCTTTAGGCTCAACTCCGGGTCAGCAGCCGGCACGTACAGCTGTCCAGGTCCAAGTGGGGTCTGTCGAGAACGGATGCCGATGCACCTCGCTGGTCTTGCACCTCCTGGCTGGCGTCCCCGGACAATTTGCACCATGCAGGTTTGGTGGCTTGCTACACATCACGTCGCGCTGTCTGTTAGATAGGTGCAGGTTAATTCTGCGCTTGTTTGTTGCGCTGTTTTTGGCTGATGATTGGCTTCTTATACGCTGGAGGTTTGAGCCCGATCGAGGTTCATGTCTGGCTTGCATTTCTATCAGAATTTGAGCTGTGCATAAGCATAGCACCTCGGAATCCTCCCCCTCCTTTGTAAAATCCTGTGCCAGACCTATCCCATCAAGTATTATTCCATTTCTGACATGGTTTTGGTTTACATGTCCCCATTTCAACAGGGTAACCATCTATTGAATCCTGGAGGCATTCTAGAAAGGAATACAGTGTGCCACGCGATGCTTCCATCCTATAACCTGCATCATCTCGAGATGATGCGATGGTTGCGCATAAATCAATATTCTGTCCTTCCAGCATCTATCCTTTCCTACCGCTGGCATAGAAGTTGTCCAAGAAGTCTTGCAGTAGCGCCGGATATCGTGCACGGGACTAGTATGGTGAATATACTTCTCCCCCATCAGAATTTATTTCATTGGTCTGGGCAGTGTAGCAAGCGTCTTGCATTTAGCCAGAACAACAGTAAATGACCACTCGTTGTCCAAACAAAAGAGACACAGAGCAGTCCACGTCCCGGGTTTGATTGCTCCATCTGGTCCTGCTTCCTCAGCACATGGGTCACCTTGATGCGATGGCAGTCCCCACATGTATCTTTGGAACTTCTCTTCGGTATATCATAAGATTCCTTTGAGGTTCAGATGATTGCAATCACTGACCGTAGCCCAATCGCACCATGATGCTTGATGAATGGTGTGTTCTCTTCTGTGGTGCTCGTCATTCTAGAAATTTTCACAGATTGAACATAAATCAACTTTCTTTCAAATGGGTTTGAATGCTTGATGGGTCGAGTCACAGTAATGTTACGTGCTGGAGCCTGTCCCATAAATGCCTGTCACTAAATTAAACTGTTTAACACCACAATCTCGAGTGGAAACGATGATTATCAATGGCAGGCGAGCCAGTATCCCCCTCTTGCTCTTATTGATATCCGGTCTCAACCTCACTTATATTCTCTCGACTCTCCTCCCGATTATCCGCTCAAAATATGCTGTGAGATCTAACGTATATGGTAAGAGGAAGGAGCGCATATCGTATTGTGCTCAGCTGAGATGATGGTTTTCAGACTATCGCGGGCACAACTTCCCGCTAAGACTTCCTCTTCCCAATTGGCAAGTCGACACGCACTCCGCACTACTCACAGTCGAGGAGTCCCCACATTATCCATTGCAAGGAGATGAGTCAAGCGAACAGTGGATGTCCCTCAGCACGACAGATATGGGCTACGTCAGATTGGGCCCTGAACAGCGCATCTTTGTCGTCTCCATGTTCCATGAATTGCATTGCTTGCATATAATAAAACTGGCCTACGACGACCCATCAATGAATCTTGGCCACATCAAGCATTGTTTGGACTATCTGTACTTCATGTCTCTATGCTCGTCTGACACCACACTCGAGCCCGGTGACTTCATGGACCGAGATTTCTCGATTGAAAGGACGGGTGTGACCCACGTCTGCAGAGATTGGAGTTCAGTTTATTCGGCTATGGACTATAATTATAATGAATGGAAGAACTCAACGACTTAGGTGACTGAGCTTACAAGATTTGGATGCGGTTTGAACTGATCATCCTCTTCTCCACTTAGATGCGTAGACCTGGAGAAATATAGCAAAGTGGAGAACGGGAGGACGCTCGAGAAAGAATTTGCTGTATGGAGTAAGATTTACATATGATGTATTATGTTATGACCAACAACCTAGACAAGGTGGACGTGAAACCATCTAGCATTGACGGGTGTCATGCTTGAGAACTAAATGCCACCTGTATCATCTCCGGTCCCACCACTCCATTACAGTTCTCGTCGACCGACGTCGGGAGTAGAAGACTTGAACTTTAGTGCCTGATCTCTTAGAGTCGTCGTCGAGCTCTGGTGCATGCACACTGACACATCCGGGCCTTCCACATTTCCAGTTGTGGCACCGAAGCGAACAGAGGATATAGTCCCTTTCAGGTACGTCTGTTTGGACCATGCACGTCCCCGAGCGACATGAATCAATATGAGCTCAGGAGCTATACACTACAAGACGATACTCAGCTCGAGATCAACCATTTGAGGAACATGAACAGCACTCACGGAGAATTGCACCATAGGCATGAGAAAGAGCGCTTCCATGGGGCTGTTGAGACCGTACAGTATGACGTAGAGAACGGACAAGAGCGTGTATGGAAGTGCGGATTCCACCAGCATGGATACAGCAGTAAGGTAGACCCGTCCATGCTCATGGCCGAGCGTCGCCATTATCTCATAACGCATCCATAGCAGGCGGAACACCAACATAGAAGTCAGTAGGACATTGAGGCCCACAGAGACGGTCCAGTATGGTAAATTAAACTTCCTCACGGAAGCTTTCCATATGCTCTCCTCAGGTTGTGCGATAATGACCACACCAATTATGGAAAACGCTGCCAAGTATTCTCAATGGAAAATTGTTATGAACGAAAGGACTGGCGTACCTGTGGAGGCGGAATACATCAGGCAGGGTAAAACCATCACCCAGCGCTTGTTGTACCATACCATGAAACAGCGAACAAGCTGGAAACAAGAGTTAGATAGCCGGCTTACGAAGAATGCACAGACATACGAGGACACCATCTGTAATAAATGTAGCTATGATGGCAGCTGAATCGCCCACGATGGACAAGATCCGGGTTGGTCTCGTCTCAGAGAACCGGAGGGCACCCATCTGGATGTTATCATATACACAGAGCAGGTCGATATCACGGAAGTTTGTAGCCGTGTTGATCGTGGCCATACTGAAGAGGACAGTGGCCAGTAACAGGGATAGCCAAGTAACACTGGTGCGACGTGGCGAATGCAAAATGAAATATACGCATGTACAAAATACGCAGCAGTGAATACCTGGATTGTATAGAAATTGTAAATGACAGAGGATACTGTGTCAAATTTAGTAACATACCGTAGAAGATGGCCCCGAGGTGAACCCCATCCAGGGAAAGCTGATCTGTGCGGAGGAGCGAGCCTGATGTTGAACGCCGTGTCATCATTCTGAAGTGGAAAATACGAGGAGAGTTCAGAGTATCATCGGGGGCTTTATCAATAGGACGGTTGTAGTGATACGCGAAAAGCCGTACCCATTGACATTGACTCTTCATGCCCCTTCGGCGGTGACATGCTAGGGACTCGGATCTTAAGGGAAAACGCCGACGCCAACGCCCATACCTGCTTTTACACACCTGCAAAATAAGCACTATTGAGATAGCGATCATTGTCATCAGTGTTATTGATCATCAGCTAGGGTAGCTGTCAATGGCAATTTGATTGCGACGTCACTGACCAGACAGGTGACATGTTGGCGACTCTGATGTTGTGTCAGATACAAGAGAAAGTGAGTCCAGACGATATCGAAATATACGCCGGTCGATATAGAAATGGAGTGGAGCATCATTCACTAAGCTATGCGTAAGATTAAGTCAGAAACTATGCATGCGGAGAATGGCCTTTACTATCACACCACGATCTAATCATAATCCCTGTCCGGCTTTCGTGGTCAAGGCTAAACACATTAGTTCTGCGAAGGATTCTTCTGCATGATTGGCTTCCTCCATAGTAACTTTGTCACGGGCTTAGGAATTACTGACTCCAACTCCTCAGTCGTATACGACTCTCGTCTCCTTCGTTGACAACCCGACAAGAACATCAACATAACAAATACCTTAGCTCACAACATCGAATCAAACACTAGTGTGTCGTTGGCCATAGCAGTCGTTCTCATAACTTCAGGCTTACGCACTGTACAGAAATGTTCCAGTAGAACATCACATATTCAAAAAATCAGCCACAAATAGCATATATCGCCCTCGCTCTTCCCAGAACGGCGTATGACTAGATCCCTCAAACGTGTACCATCGCACTTTGGGGATCCCATCAAAATACGGCTTGCACGTAAAATCCTGCGCGAAATCGTCGCGTCCATTGATAAGAAGAGTCGGTACTCGAACGTGAGACAATCTTGCGACGATTGACCACTGCCCGAGGTCTCCTTTCACCCTGGAATCTGCTATGTTAGCCACTAACATCAAAGGTGTAACGGATGAGGCGACTCACATTGCGTCTGCTACCGTCCTGTCTCCCGTCTCAGGATCGGACTGTTGTCTCGAGTAAAGCAACTCCTGCGGCGTTGGCTTCACCTTGCAGCCAAACAAGCCATGAAAGTGTTCCATTGCCTCAACGAACTTTTCCTTGTCAGCTGCAGGCCCTGCAGCCAGCGCGGCCTGCTCGCCCTCGGGAAGACGCGACTTGAGTAGCACCTGAGACTCTTGCCATAGACTCATCGCCGCAGGGCTATCGGCGATGATGAGTCGGCGGAGCCCTGCGGGCTGACGCCGCACCTCAATCTCCGCACCCAACATCCCTCCCCATGAGTGGCCCAGGATATCGAAGTTATCCTCAATAGCGAAGTGGCGGACGAGATTCAAAAACTCATCGACGAAAAGATCGATAGTCCAAAACGACTGGGGCTTGTCACGGAGGTGCGTGGAACGGCCGTTGCCGATCTGGTCGTAGAAAATGATCGGGATGGATGCAATTGTGGCGAGGTCTTGGTTGGGGAGGAGGTAGTCGTGGGTGAAGCCTGGACCGCCATGTAGGACGACGAGGGGAGTACGCGTCCTATCACTCAAGTCGCCGACGATTTTGTACCAGGTGTAATGTGTCTCTCCATGTACAACGAAGGGCATAGACCCCTCCGAGATACGAGGGTGTTCAGGAGACATTAGCTTGTGCAAACTGCGACAACAGCTGGTGAACGCAGAGGGGGCGCAGCCAGACTCGTCCAATCAGGAAAACAGATGCAACGTAAGAAGCAAGAGGGTTAATACCTTTCTTGACCTGCCAGATAGATAGAATTCCCGACCACATGAATTGGCGAGAAATCACTGATCGTGGTGACAGCGGGCGGCGTAACAGAATCAGCCTTGAGGACCATTAGCGAAGAAAATAAACCGCGCGATTTTTCCAATCACAGAGAAATTCTGTATCCAGCAAGAGCATGGTCAGTTCTCCGTGATTGAGATTGTAACAACGGCGCGACGGTATCAAATCCAACTTGGACAAGATCTTGAGGCAGTGGCGCGCGCGTTATCACGTTGGATCCATGTATGGCTAGATGCATTATATAATACTACATCATATAACTTAGAATCTGACGAAGCTTCAGTGGCGCGCGTTCCTTCGATTGTTGAGTGGAGGAAGATACCGACGGGAGGAGATGCTAAGAATATTTGGTAAAGACTCCCGGGCCCTGCTCAGAGTTACTCGCTTCCGATGTGCGCCAAACTGCCAGTGAGGATGTTTTCGCAGCTCTTCGATCTTGCTCGTTGCGCCCGAACGCCAGTACGCCAGTTGTTTCGTGATAGTATCAAGCTCCTCACAAATTCGAACATCTGATCAAGTTTCCCAGCGCAGTCTAGTGATATTTATTCTCAGACAGCACGGTTTTATCAAGGAGACATCTGGAGTTCTGGTTGCCCATAAAAGCAGCCACAGTCGCATGATATCTCAACGACCACAGTCCCCTTCGAGAGGATTCGAGCCTATACTCAACACCGCCTGCAACACAATGCTCACTTACTCTCAGGCTCGTATCGCCGTCATTCTTCTGCTCGTCGCGCTGGCCCAGTGTGCTGTTGTGGCGCAGCGGCAAGGTATGTTCCTCGAGTTGAATAATAGCATGGTTCCTAATGTAGTATTAGATACGACGGAGGGCAGCGATTGGAGCGCGATGCTCTACTGATTTGCCAGTGTTCGCTGCGTGCGTATATTTTGAATAGACGGTGTTCGATCCCGTACTCAATGCCTCATACTTGCATTATATAGTTCAGGGTATTCTCAAACGCTGCGCGGATTCGATAGAAAATTGATTTGTATATTTTGTATATTTTGTGGATTGATTTCTTTTCGTCCAGGATCCGGTGAACGTCTTGTCTTGTGTTTGAAATAACAGGTCGATTTGCGCGCCCTGGATTATGCGCGCGCCAGTGTTTATGACCATGCCGAATGAATGTCGAACTTTTGTTTCTAAAGTTCAATGTTGTCCAACGAGACTTTTGCGAGCTATCAGGCACCTACTAGATGACAAACAGATCAACAAGAGGCAACGGCGAACTCACAGTTTACCGCGATTGGAGGGGTAACGACGAAAGTAAGAAGGGGCTAGGAATCTAGCTCAAGAGTGACCCTTGCTTTTGGAGTTTACAACTACGTCGAGGCTCTGGAATGTGCTGTGACCTCCATGGGGCTTTCTCGGCTACCGATCCGCTCTCAAGTGTTCCGTACGATCGAAGTTAGATACCAAATATCACTGGATTGTATGGTAACCTGCCACGTACTGTACTGCAGTGGGCAAAAGACATTCTCTGTTGCTTTCCGAATATAAGCGATCTGACACCACCGAGTAATCCCGGTTCCTACCAACGCATGAAGCGTGAGAAAAACCTGGGTGGTATGCCCGAGACGTACTTATCTGTAGCGCCTTTGCCAACCTATCCTTCTCCTCCTCCTTGGTCGATGAAACTATGCATTCCCCAGCCTCGGTTGCTAGCAACGGTCCAGTCGCGCACGCCAGTACTTGGACTCCACCAAAATACTAGCACGTGGCTGTTCAAACGGAATATGCGACTTTGAGGCTAACCAGATGAGAGTCGACACGAACAGCAAAACCAAGTAAGTCGTCCGAGATCGCGTGTACAGCAGACTGAAGTTCCCGCAATTTCGCCACGGACACCTGCTTGTTGTACCCCGCCTCATATCCTTATGCAGACAGAAGAGGCGCAGGGCGTGTACAAAGAAGGACTTACTGAATTAGACATCAAGGATGTCGAAGCTGTGCAAAGCACAGCTCGTGCTGTGATGCATGGCCGCGTACGTGCTCAGGCCTCGGGTGGTAGGCAAATTCAGCGTCAGTAGTTACACAAATTGAACGCGATTACGTTTGATGCACAGTGGCCAAAAATCAGGCATAGATTCCAAAAGTGTATCTCCGGGTTCCCTCTCGCCCACCATGCCATCACGACCTGTGACCCCATCTCTCATTGGTGTAGCGCATGAAGAACCGCTAGCGGGGCCAGAAGTTGAGGGGGGGTAGACGTATAGTGGAAATAGAGACGGTGAGTGGGTGCGACAAATACTGTGTAGATGATCGCTGGACTCTGCAGTAGCAGACGGTGAAGCCGAACTTGGGTCTATCACCAAGATTGCTCCGCCGGATGCTGACATGACCCTCGCACATTCTGTTCAGCTCCCAATTGAACTGTGGGAGAAGGTGATTGATTATGTCGCAGACGAGTGGAGGCATAATCACATGGATGATAGAGCTTGGATGCGAGAGCTCGGGAGGGTGTGTCGGGGATGGCATGCTCGATGCAATTTTAGTGGCCGCGAGACGCTGGATGCGAAGCCCATAGACAAAAAGCAGGTGTATTGCCTGATTAACATGCTGGACCAGAATCCCGAGCGATGCCGTGCCATCAAGATGGTCTCCTTCGAGTTCCATTGGCACAAGTTGGTCGGCATGTTTGGGTCGTTTGCCGCGTGTATGGCGCAGAAACTGTCTCGAGTCGAGTAGCTCAGGCTCATTAATCTTTATTGGGAGACTGAGCAGTTGCACCCGCAGGTATTCGTCCATGTGACTCTCGCATTCGGGTCGGTCAGCATGCTCGAGCTCTCCGAAGTGGCATTCTCTTCTGACTTGGTGTTCGGACGGCTTGTGCGTGCGCTTTCCCGCCTTTCCTCCCTCACATGTCGGAGGGTGTTCTTTGAGAGGCGCTGCGGTGTTGCGGGTAGAGTTTGGCCGTGGGTGCAGCATCCCCTCCAACTCGACACCGCCAGCTAGATGAATGCGATGATGTCTTCGACTTCCTTGCGCTCATCGGCGCTCACCTGCGCCGTCTCTCCTGCCATGAGGACGAGCTGGAGACGTGCGCGGGGCTCCTCACTGTGTCGGCGGACTCGCTCTCGCCCCTGTATATTGGGCTTCATAATAGAGGTTCGTCGCTAAGGCAGTTTCTCGATGACACAGCTGGTGTTTTCTGTATGTTCTCCCAGCCTTTCCCATCTACCTCACGCCCGCCGTCAATTTACGTGTCCTGTCATTTACTCTCCCCTTTAAAGATTTGGCCAGAGCAGCTGGTGTGGTGTTCCGCGCATCTCTATCCAAGCTAATCGGGATCAGGATCACTTCGACGTTTTATGACGCTGCGTCGTCGTCAGTTGCCTAGGACAAGCTTGATCAAGGTGACAAGGACTCATATGTACTGTTTGACCAGATTCTCTCCGGTCGTCAATATCCCGCCCTACAAACGGCTGCTTTTCATCTTCTCTCTAGGGTGCCCCGCAGTGGTGTGATGGATGTGATATCCGAGGGCTCCTTGGGGCGTCAACTTTCGTCAAGGTTCCCTGCACTGCATGCCAGTGAACGGCTTGTGTGAGTAATTCACCGTATGCACCCCACATTGGCTCCGGGTTCCATCTTGCGTTTACTAGCACTCATCCATATTCCAGGTCGTCCGTGTCGGTTCACGTGTATAATGAGTGGGAATGATGCTAACAGTCTACTTCTGGCTTTGATTTCACAATCACCCCCCGGGATGTGTTACTTTCCTCTATCATTGCGCGCCGGTGCATTGTCGCGCTGCTAGTGTTCCCCCTTGCGCGCCGGGGCATATTCGTCTCTCGCCAATTTGGACCCCCAATCGCGGCTCAGATGCTCAGAGCACCCCTGTCAACAACATCGGTACTCGTGTTTCTGCTAGTCATCGAATACGCTGTCTGTACCCCGGCTTACGCTCCGATTGCGTACCTCTGTCCAGTGATAAACATGTCGTGCATACGGCAGCTTAGAATACCGCAAGTTTACCATCGCGCTCTCGCCTAGCGTGGGCGGCGCCTGATCGACAACAACTTCGGCTGCAGAAAGTGCAAAGGTTCTCCAGATACATCGCGAAAATGATGCTGGGCTGTTCATCGCGCGAGAAGAACACTTCACTGAGGGCTCCAGAGAATCCGCGACGCACTCGACGCCAATTGTCACTACACACCATGTAGTAGGTACGTAGATCTATCGCGCGCGCGTGGAACGGCATCCAGATCGCCATTCGCTGCAATAAGTTATGCCGCGACTGTATACTTTCCGGGGTTGAGTACAGGAACAGACCTTTGCCGTTGGTAGAGAGTGGAGAAGGGTAGGTCGTCGGGGTTCGGAGGTGACAGCTGCGTCCCTTTTCATCGACCCAGATCAGTAGAATTTCATATACCGCCTGGCATCAAGTGAATAGGGTTCAAGCCAGAGGAAATTGGACAGTTGACACCGTTTGTGCTAGACTCGCAGTGCTGCAGAGTCCACATGCAGTGTTGCATTCTGTCCCGAACCCTCTACGCTCCTTGACAAATTACATTGAATTGCGAAACAATAAAATGATCCACAATGAGCACCCCATACATATCCCTGATCCCCTGTACTCATACACATGCTGTAAATGTTCGGAGCCAGATATCATCAAACGTCCGATCGCTCCCCAGGCTGAGTCGTCCAGCGCTCAGCACGCGCCATCGTCGGTCCAGACGCCCGCTGGACAGAGCTCGTCAGCATACGTCCGCCAGTGGAATGGACCAAATACTCACCCGATCCGCCTGGAGTGTCCCCGTACGTCCACCACTTCGCCGTCCAGAGGTCGCCGCCTGTGATGTGCGGTCGCGTCAGGATCGGTCAATACAACACAACAGACTGGCGCGCACCATATGTCGCATTATCTCCTCCGACATACGTCGCCTAGTGATGATCACATCCATCAGTACAGTCTCTATAATGTTCATAAAGCTGAAAATGCACCGTAGCGCTCCACGCGCCGACTCCACTACACTCGCCCGTTGTGGTGGTGGTCGGAGTCGCAGAAGACGTCGTCGTCGTGGGCGTTCCACTTGTCGCAGTCGTCGCAGTACTTGTCGTCGCAGTCGCAGTCGTGGAAGCACTTGTCGTTGTCGTCGTCGTGGACGCACTTGTTGTTGTCGTCGTTGTTGTCGTTGTCGTTGTCGTCGTGTTCAACTCGCCCATGTTGTTTGCGATGTTCGTCCACTCACTGTCGGGGTAGCTGTGTCACGCGTGGTAAGCAATGTCTAGTTGAACACAGAGACAACGGCACTTACTCGATATGGTTCTGCATTGCATGACTGGCATGAACATGGAAAGTGAAGATGGGTCAAATTGGCTTGCTCACCAGAGTCTGGTCCAGCGATCCGTACGTCTGGGACGTCGTGTACACCAACGACTCCGAGCCTGTCTTGTCCGTTGAGAGCTAGATGCAGCACAACATACCGTCAGCCACCGCACCATCAGCGAGGCAGCGCATATTTACATCCCAGAACATGGACCCTGCGAGGCCGTTCGCGATGACGTACTCCGCCTTCTTCGTGACAATGTCCGGTGTATCATACGATACAAGCTCCATCTTCGTCGAGTCGTATGAATAGCTCGCTATGTCTGTGTAGTTCTCGTACACCTGACAGGGAGAGAGAGCGTGTCAGTGTACATTAATACATCACGAATAATGGCGTAGACGTACCGACGCTCCAGCGAGCGGGAGGTCACTGTAAGAGTAGATTCCAGCCTGAAGCGTACCCGGACCGACCTGCGCATCGTCTCCTGTATCAGTGCACAACTCTGGTTTGAAGACGTGCCTACTCACCCCATTGTATGGTGCTCCGATTCCAGTCGTATTCTCAAACGCACGGCCGTATAGCGGGACACCTGTGCGGCGACGGCGGTGAGACATGCTATGCAGGAGGAGTATCAAGCACCAGCGCACCCATGTTGATCTTGCTCGCGGTTGCTCCATTCTCGAGGTACCACTTAATCGCCTTGTTCGTAGACGTGTTTGTGAGCGTCGGATCGTAGACATTCGCTGATGATCAATTGCAATTTAGTAATGCCGCGTCTTTGCGCAACGTCTGGAGTCAGCTGACCTTGGTTAGCAGTCTTGAACACAAAATTACCAGTTCATCAAATACAAAAAGCTGCAAACAATTTCATAGCACTCACGATGTTCAGCCACGAACCGGCATAGTCGTACGCCTGGCAGTCGCTGGGAGTGAGAGATATAGATAAATTAATGGGTTGGGGCGCACCATAAGATTCCAGTATGACAGCGCCGCGTCCATCTGTGGGACTAGTAGGTACTGATAGTTGTCCCATCCCGCAGACACAGCCGCCTATCCCAGGGGGGAATGAACATCAGATCATGACGCAGGGAGTATATAATACATACGGTAAGTTGATAGGGAATGGTATCGCCCTTACTCGTGGCGAGGTCGTCAAATGCAGTACGCAACTCCGTGATGAGATCCGCGAAGCCCTGCGCGAGCTCGGGCGTGTCCGGATACTCGTAATCGAGGTCGATGCCATCAAGCCCGAAGTTCTCGACGTAGCTCACCGCGCTCGCAACAAAGGTCGAACGCAGGCTCGCGTCTGTGACGAAACTGAAGTGTCCGTCTTGCGAGTAGGTATAGCCGCCGATCGAGAGGAGCACCTTGAGGTTCCTGTTCGCGAGCTTGAGGAGATACATCTGCGGAGGCGGATTTCTAGTGGAGATCATTACGCCAAGAGGATGACAAACCTGCTTCAAGCAGCCGAAGAGGTTGTTTCCCGTCTGATCCCACGAATCGCCAGGGAAGTGTTTCTGGTGAATCGCGTTCGCAATGACATCACTACACATATGATATCCAGAGGCGTACCTGCTCGTCCGCATACGAGTCCGCCAGCGAGATGTTCCCAGTGTCAGGCGAGACGTCCGCAAACGCATACAAGATATGCGTGAGGTCTGATGGAGTGATATTCGTCGGCTCTGCATAATAAATCCGACGTCAGTCAGCAGTACTAGCGTGATCGGGGAGCGAGGCGTGGGGCACGCACGGAAGTTGGCGCCATAGATTGACCTGAGGACAGTGGCGCATCAGCCAGGCTGAGATCGGCGATATCGCAATAATCCCTAAGAGAACGCACCAGTCTGTGAAGTATGCAGCCTGGACGTAGCCGGTGCTGGCGCGCTTCTGCACGACGTGAGGCGTCGCATCTCCCGTCGGGAACACGCGCGGGGGGTCCATGTAGTCTGCTGGTCGCTGCATTACCTGCGTCGCATTCGCGCAGACGAGCGCGCCCAGCGCGGCGAGCGCCAGGAAGAGAAACCGGCCCAAGGGCGTCGATGTCGATGTTGATGCCGAGCGTGCCATGACGCGGGGTGGAAGCAGAAAGGTCTGAGCCAGAAGAAGTGGGGCGGGTATGGGTATCTCGGTAGGTGGGATCCCTCGAGACCGAGACGAGGCGTCGACGGATGAACAGTGCGAGATAGCGGGGCTTTTGTACCCTCACTTCTCGTTCCGTAAGCTAGATCATACCGTGTGTCGCGCGAGTGCTGATGCGAGTGCCCCCGCACGGTGCGATACCAGCACAAAATTAGGACCATACGGCCGCCCCGGCTTGGCAGATGCGGAGAGAGCAGCCAGCACATGTACCAGAGGCAGGGGTCGCCGGGAAAGGGAGCTGAGACAGGTGATCGTTCAGCGAGAGGCTGCTCTCCTTGGGAGCCATGCGTTGGGGGGTGCCTGTCACGAAGCGGCGTGAGTGGCGCGCAGAGCGGTCGTGTGCTGTCCCGGGCGACAGCGGAACCTTACTGCCATGACTGAGAGCAGCTCGCAGGAGAATCGAGAAATGTCCGACGGCCATCAGGCGCGCGCGCAATTGGGACGATGAGCGACGACCTCGGGCTTACCGGGAAAAAGTGCGAATGCTCAGCGAATCAGCGGGCTCGGATGCAAGTGTATTCCCCGAACGAGTTGAAACAAAGCGTATGGCCGGGATATCTTCGCAGCGCGCGGCAGGCGTGCACGGTGCTATACTTATGCATCTGGGTGTCTCGGTGAGCTGGGCGTCCTGAGATAGCAGCATGCAGACTGAAAAGACCGAATACGCACAGGATCAATGATAGTAGCGCTCTACCATGCGGGTGCGTATCACTCCTCCAGCCATATTGCCATTGTGGGATCCGCATGACCGACGATTCGACTCGAGCTATCGTTCCCTCTCGCCACAGCTCATGGACGGTCAACGGTGGACGCCACATCTTGCCACCTCATATCTAGTTGCTGATGAGCTTGCAAATCGCCCACCCGAGCGACACTTGAGAGACCACCAGCCGTTTCTCGTTAGCCACGCGCCACCGTCGCTCGTAGCGCCTTGTCGTGAGTTGCGGAAGAATTAGAAGGACCAGCTGTACATATGCAGGCGATAAGCAACCATATCGATAGCGCACTTCGGAACACAGACCGGTGCTCGTGCCTTTCCCAGTTGTGTGGTAGGTCACAAACTTGTGCTCACTTACTTATCTAATATCTACATGGAAGCCCTCTAGCAGCAGCTCTCTGGCTTGGCGGCTTCGCCTTAGTTTGTAGATGAGCGCGGAGATACCAAGGAAGATATATATAAGGCATGGTGTAATGAATCCTCGATGGCATTTGAATGATCAATGAGCGTGAGTGTGTGAACACTCTATAAGGTTAAAAGCAAGAGGCAAAGCAAGAGGCGGCAACGCAAGTGGCGAGCCAGCCTACTTAGACGCTGGTATCTGATCGTGGGATGATCAGCCCCACGTACGTACAGCTGCTCATTTTGGAATTCATCAACCTAGTTCTACTTAGTCGCAATACTCTGCTAGCTCGGGAAAGACATACTCATCAGCCTCCATTCATTCCATATGTCACACAGGTTTCGAGGGAGCAGCGTGAGTTGTCGACGAATGCGCTGATAGGTACCGCCGCGGACCGAAACTGCAAGGCACTGGCCTTTGATGGTAGCTGAGTCCTCTTTTACTCACAGTAACTGAGTCTATTTGACGACGACGCCGAGAGACAGGAGAGAGAAGAGCAAGATCGGCGAATCCACTGTGAGAAGGAAACACTTCTCTACCCAAAGCGAATCAGGAGCCCTCTCATCGCGAGTCATTGCAGGGAAGTGCTGCCGTTGCCGCTGATACCAGCTCAGACTGTTCACTTCGTCACGATGTACGAGGGAGCGTTGGGCACACCCCCGGAATTTGAATATGTGCAGTATCTTTAACAAGCGTTCCTCTCGACTCCACGGACGGCGACCAACTGGCAATACTCTCTTCACTGCTTCACCAGCGACTTCATGAGTTTTACGAGAAGAGTGAGATCAATGAAATGGGGAAGGAGTTGCGGTTCTGACGTGCTTCTACATTACTGTCTTTATACATAAATGCTCAAGCTTGTTGATGAAATCGCCAGTCGCATTCACACCATAGGGATAGGGATCGCATGGAACTTCACCGGTCACCTATCATCGATCACACCAGAAAAAGACCCACCTGGTGCTTAGAGGAAGAGCCGAGGAGAACCTGCGTCATCGGCACAGCCGGATGATTTCCCAAGCAATCGGTAGCGACCAGTCAATAGCGAACACAAATATCATCGTCTAAGGTCTAGCAGCAGTGAGTTTATACAGCGCACACGATTTTATGCGAGATTCAGACAAATATGTAACCGCGTATATCTCCTATTAGCCGAAATATATACGCACTTGATGCACAGATATTGCGAGCAAATTGTATAGTACCATTAAGCAGAGCGAAGAAAAAATTGCCTCTAATGGCGCTCCAGACAGCGTTGTACATTTCGAAGCGGACTAGTATGTCCCATACGATCCGCTGAACTTAAATTCCCCGGAGTCCGACCAGCGAACGTTTACGTCGCTCGTCAGGAACAAATAGCTGTACCTACAGATCGACCATATCACCGTCAGTACTGGACGAGATACGTGCGAGCCGGATACAATGACGGACGCACATGGCAGACGACTTGCAGTGCCCAATGCAGTCCTCAAACTCTGCAGCAGCGAACTTCTTCATCGTGAACTTTGGCGGCCCGCCCTGCTTCATCAGCACACCAAACACCTCCGCGTCCGGACACACCCCGTCATACGCCCACTTCGCCCGCCCGCCTCGTTGTGCAGCGCATTCAGACACATCACAGACGCAGATGCAGACGTGGCAGCCAGAAAGTCCACGAGGAAGGAAAGCGAGAAAGACGACAATTGAGGACACATTAATCACACACTCGACTGGCATTCACAGTCATCTGCTTCTTGATTCCACTCTGCGCCGCCTTTCGCAGCTTCTCCGCTGTCTCCTCTAGCTGATCCCTTGTTTTCGCCGGCGCAGACCCGCTAGGCCCCGCACCACTCCCAGACGCAGCGGCCGCCCTGCCCTCAAGGAACTTGCGTATAATGCGAGATTTACAAGTGACTTGCGCTGTCCAGCTTGCGTTTTGGCGGCATGCGCGGCGCGAAGAGTAGGTGGTTGAGTATTAAGCTGGGCTGCCGAGCAGCAGAGTATTTTGTTGGAAGAAGGGAGCGTTGTCGCGCTGTTGCGTTACTGACGCGTTACGTCACGCGATTGAGCGCGTTGCGTAACACGTTCGCGCTGTACAACGCTGTTAGCCTGATTCAAACATAGAGTCGTTCCCTGACTAATAAGACTTGTAATTTATACACGGACTAGTCCGATAATGTCAGCTAATACAGGTTTGGGGCTAGTGATGCAGGCTGGTAGTCGATACAGATACAGATACAACAGGGCATCAAGACAGTGCTAACGATACAGAGGGTAGGGAAGCGGCACTTATACATCATCAGGTTCACAACATGAACAATAACTCGACAGCTGAATGCGAAAACGACACGAGGTGAGCGATGCGGACGCAGAGCGAGATAACAGAAGCAATTCAATAATGATAGGTCAAATGAACCAAGGGATGCGAGGTCAGGGAAATGACAGCCCAAAATCTCCAAAATCAGGTCGAACCCCAGAAGCAGTTGCAGGCCGCGGGGAGGCCAAGTGGGTATCCTCGATCAGAACGCCAAAACAAGGGAGTAATCCACAGCACCGAGCGCAAAAAAGCTAGAGTCTATGGTGGCGGTGATAGACCTCTTCGGAACCGGTCCAGGACGTCCTTGCACGTCTTCGCATGGCGATACCCACTTTCCGCCCGTCCATTATGGCGCCAGTTACACGCCTTGCACTCCAGCCTGTACTCCCCACCCGGCGGGCCATGGCACTCGAATATGTGCCGCCCATAGTGGCTCCGCTTTATCTGTTGCGTACAGCGGTGCCCGCTGGATGAAATCCACCCGCACTCGTACATGTCGCTGGGCCCGCGCGCGCGACAATACAGGACGTGTGCGCGCGTATCCGCCAGGGTGCCGTCAATGTGACCCTGACAGCCCTGTATGTTCTGGAGTTCGGGGGCGATCCGGCAGGGGTAAGGGGCGTGCTGGTGGAGAATGAGTCGCATCCAGCGTTTTGCATCGAAGATGCGCTGGGGCGCAGGAGGGACGTTGGAAGAGGTTGAAGGACCGGCAACCGGTGTGTCTTCGAGGACGGGCGCAGGGCTGAGAGGGGCAAGGGATGGATCTGTGTTAATTTCCGAGGCAGTCGAGGCCTGTTCTCTATCTCCAACTCTCGCCCTCTTCAGCGGCCTAGCTTCTTCCGGCCCAGGCTCGATGGCAATAATTCGGGGCGAATTATTCTCCTCGTCCCGACGGCGTTTTGAAGGGTGAACGGCCGTTGCGTTCGATGCATCCTGTAAGGGAGCCGACTGGACGATCTGCGCCAACGAAGACTCTCCCTCTTGCGGCCAACATTGCGACGGTTCATTGCAAAAAGCAAGTCTAGACGACGAACTACCAGTTTGTACCTGATCCTGGGACGGCCGGGCGTCATAAACAGGCTGGGCTGATTTTGGTGCCTCTATTGGCACGCTCGATATCACATGCGGTCGTACCTGTTGGAGACCTTCGGGCTCCCGAGATTCTTGTTGCACCTCTGCATACGTGGAGGCCTGAGGCTCCATACCCGAATTTTCTTCCTCGTGTTCTTGGCCATAGGACATTTTAGCCCTATACACCTGCATACAGTACTCCTGAGCCATGGCCGCAGCTTCAGGTGAGTGTTTGCACATTTCGTAGTACCAGAGTGTTAACACGAAGTCGTCATGATAGACCGGCGTAGAAATCAGCGCCTCCAGCTCGTCTGCATCGCCATTGGCCGACGGGTCGAACGAACAGGGAGGACCACTCAGCAGTGCCACAAACTCCCGTTGCCTGTTGTATGCCACTGGCTCTGGTATTCCGTTGGGTGCCTCAGGATCCAAGTCCTCGGACAGCGAAGCACCGACGGGTGAAATGCCACAGCCATTCGGGGGACCGCAGAATTCAGCACCAGTTATTGACGGCTGAATATACGACGATGCGGGGAGCGATCCCGAGGCGACTTGACTATCTGTGAGGAAGCCGTTGACCGTAGAATTGTCGACCCAGTGAGGAGGCACGACGGGGAAGTGATCGTGAATTTCCGCCTCTGGCGAACCAGAAATTGTTGCCTGCAAAGCTACACCATGTCCGCCATCCACGATAGTTGCCACGTTTGATGATCCATCCGCGAGAACGTAGTCCACAGAAGAAATCTGATCCGTCTGCAAAGACTCAACATCTGCATACGCCGAAGGACCAGATTGCTGAGCCGAGTACTGTGAACCGTCTACACCATAGTGGCCGTAATACTCGGCATCCAAAGCGGGCATGACAGAAGAATCTGTGAGAACACAACCGATGTTGAGTATTTGTGGAAAAGAAAATACATGGACAGCTGCAAGCTTACTAGCATACGGATCATCCTGGCTACCACAAGCCTGAGCGTAGTACTCCGGGCTGGCCGATGGAGGAAGCGCAAGATAGTTGGTGTACACCAACTCTTGCTCGGCTTCAGACTGGTCAAAATGCTCCGAGTAGTAGGCGGGAACAACATCGCCGGAGACATATTGACTATGGTAAGAGTGATCAGCAGAGAGTATATGATAACCACAAGAACAACACTCACTCAAGGAACTGGGCCATGGTCGAGAATGTAAATGTGATTAAAGAGATCTTAAAGAATAGTAACAAGACTGGTGGAGGGTGGGAGAAGTAACCGAGGGTTGAACCGGAGGATGGTTGCAGTCGTGGAGTGAAGTGAAGAAAGGAGAGGAACACGAACGTGGCGGCTTTTATAGCCACAGTACCCTGCCACAAGCCACAGCGACCGTCGCGACTTGAACACTAAATTGCAGTGGCGTGCGCAAAAGGTCGGGTGGCTCATTCAGGATGCACAATGCACAGCCACCTCGTCGTGTCCGTCTACATCATCCACGCCACAACGACGTTTCGCACTGTCATCTTCTGCCGCTAGAAGCCTCTGCCGACTGCTCCAACGACGAGTAGTCTGAAGGCAACTCGTATGCAAGTAATACTGGGCATCTCTTCCTCTGAGCCTAAGCCATTCTCCTAGTGTGGCATGCTCACGTGAATATTATGCAGATGAGAACGCAAGGTGCGAACTTTACCAGTCGGCGTCCTTCACACTGATCGTTTGCAATAGACTCCTGGGTTCTTTCCGTCGCTTTCACCATGGCAAGTCCTTCATTGTCGTGGATGAACATGCAAAGTGTAAGGGAACAAGTGTTCAAGTGTTTATACCATTGGTACGTAAGGTTTTTTTGTGTAGATGATCTAGGCGACGGTCAGAATTCGCCCAATCCGACAATAAGCAAATGTCAATCACCCGTACATTGTCCAGAAGGGCAAGCGAACAGGGACACGAGAACAAAGACTGGAAAAGGCTATAGAAGCGCAAGAGTAAGCCATGGCGACATGCTCAAGGTCGGGACCGTAGATTAGATGACGACGTACCAGGTGAAAGAGTGCACATCGTGCCAGCTTGTTCATGAGCACAACAGCTCATCGAGGTTCACCGTTTTTCAAAGTACTTCAAGCCAAAGTGTTAACGTGCGAAACGGTGTAAAAAATACAGCCGATACTTGGACGATGATCAGGGTAGGGTTTTCGATGAAGGGTGAAGATGCCTTGCTTTTATAGGCGTTCATGCGGGCATCTTAGCATACTTTTACGTTACATTGTACCCGAGCCAGGACAAGGCAGAAGGGGTGTTCCCAAGGAAAGCGTCAATTGTGGACACACTTGTGGGCACAGATCGGATGACAATCGAAGATCTAGCTCGTACACAATGACAAAAGGTCATAATTTAATTGATAAAATCAACCCAAGCACGGGAGAATCATGAGCTGCGTGGACACCCAAGCAGTGACAGTCGGGCCATTTTGACGCTTGCGTCCTCGCGGTGGCGGCGAGCCGTGCACTAGACCCTCGTAAGCGCAATGACCTTACTAGCGCAACAGACCCTCTCGTCGAAGCACGTCAGAAATGTTCTGAATGGAGTGTGTCATGACGACCGAACGCATCCCAGTAGGCTCGAACGAGGCCAACGCATTCCGCAAGACGTCGTGAATGAGCGAGAGGAGCGATAGATCATTGCTGGTGAGGGCTCTGCATGTCTCGTGGGGTGGCCTGATCATCCCAGCATCACAGACCGGCGGTCCCGTGGGGCTGATGAGGGAGGGGAATGGACCCACGACATGCCCGGAAAGGTCAAGAAGGAAGTCTCGCGCAAGAAACAGTGCGGGTTCGGCGAACGACCATAACCATGCCTGTCGATTAGTTACGATCCAATCCGCGGCATCTACTATACGAGTCTAGGTGCGTACAGATAAAGTGTAAGCTGAATGCGAAGAGTCAATGAACTCACCACTGCGACATAGAGCGATGTCTTTCTCATGCCACACCGATGGCGGTCGGTGTGATCAAACTTCACAGCCATGGCCCAGAATATTAGGGATAATACTCGTGCAAAGGCCTGTCGGAGACGCAGCGTTGGATCCTGCGAGGCTGGATTAGAGCCAACCTGAAGCAGACTTTCGTCCGTAAATGTACTCGATTTTGCCCAAAGTCTAGCGCGATCACAGAGTGGCACACTGGCGAGTGCGTACACATCGGGAATATCGAGATCGTCGTATAGCCCAGCTGTAAGAATTGCTTCTGTCCGCTTGTTCTCGGCGGCCCGTAGCAGGTCTTCCATATCCAGGCACAGGTCGACGAATGCACAATGTTCGCGCTGGAACTCGTCAAGCTCCAGCACTGCGAGAGGAGCTTTGTCTCGTATACATCCCATCTCTGGGACGCCACCAGCAGAGAAGGGTATGCGCGTACCAGGTATCGCGGACTGGTTGCCTGAGCCGATCAATGCTTTATTCAACAGCCAGACGGCTCGTGCAAACCAGCGTCGGACGCCGCGCTGCATACCTGTTGACGGTCGCATGGCTTCTACAACATCGATGGTAAGGCGAAGCCACATAGACGCATTCTGACTCCATCCCTCCACCAAAGTCTCCCTCAAACATAGATAGATCAGACCAGAAGCCGTCCACATGGCATCTTCTACTGCAGAGGGGTGCGACACCGCCGCAATATGCGCTACCATCGAAGATTCTTGAGCAGCAGTGTAATAGGTGCCATCTCCAGTGTTAGCTAAAGAAGGACTCGTTGAGACAGTGACGAGCGACTCCAGAGCGTGGAGGAAGAAGATGGTATGTACGTTGCTGTTCTCGGTGTTGTGCAAAGTGACAATATTCTGTGTTAGAAAGGACAGTGGGAAGAGCGGGATGAGAGCATGGACCACTGCGATTGTGTTTTGGTTCAGCATACTATCCAAGCCATTGTCGGGTAACGTCGAATCGGAAGCACCGGGCGGAAATGCGCTGATATCATTGGACAAAAAGGATAGTGCATCCTCAGCCAGAGAGGATGGAAATGGCTCAGCACCATGGGCGTAAGAGGGCTCTGGTTGCTGCAGGGGGTGTTGATCTGATATCTCAATATCTAAGGGGAGAGAGCCCGAGGACGACGTCGATAGCAAAGGACTCGACTCGGACGTAGTGGCGAATACAACTGTATGGTTTGGGTGAGAAACAATAGATGCAGCTACTGAGACACGTTTCATAGACGAACAAAAGCCTGAGGGACTGACCCGAAGCCAAAGACGACGAAGCAACAGGCGAACTAAAGGGCACGCCTCCAAGATCGCCAGCCCCCTGCAGTTCGGCTGCTCGTGTGGTAACCTCGGACGCACTGGGTCCCCAACTTTGCTCGAAGTCGCCCTCGTCTTCCTCTTGCACCCTTCTCCGTTTAAATCCCTTCCGAGGGCCTGACTTCTTGCGCCCCTCGGCATATGCACAGTCGATCTTGTAGAGTAAACAGTTGCTGCACGACGGCATTTTCGAATTGCATCTGAGCTTCCGCTGTCGACAAGAGTTGCACGCAATTGTCGCTTTGCGTGTATTGGGCTTCTCTGTTGTGATCACAGTCGGCATGTCTGTATGGTTGGCAGTTCGAACAGATATAACAGTACACCCGTGACTTGAAGCCTTCAAAACCTGACCGTGCTGAGAGTTGCTTGAATAATGTGCGTAGCCTCGTAGTATTGTGTTGTCAACGCCGGATAATATGTACTTGAAGAAGAGAGAACAGATCGGTCCAAAGTTCGGAGAGCGTGAGGCGGGTCTGAGTGGGTCTGAGTGCTCGGCTCGGCAGAACGAGATTTTCCAAAGATTCGGTGATCAAAACTGCAGATACACGCGTCACTGATACTAAGTACTTACACG
This sequence comes from Fibroporia radiculosa, assembly GCF_000313525.1. NCBI lineage: Eukaryota > Fungi > Basidiomycota > Agaricomycetes > Polyporales > Fibroporiaceae > Fibroporia > Fibroporia radiculosa. The sequence goes on along the minus strand of NW_012133180.1, from coordinate 26,186 downwards.
TACTTTAGTACGCCTACGTAGGCAGCCTAGGCTCATAAATAGCGTCCCTACATCAAGTCAATGCCGACATCGTGCACCTCAGAGGATGTTTTTAACTATCCTTGTACTGGCAAGTCATGGTATCAACGCTACAAATTGATGCCAAGACACCTAATGTGCTACGTACTAAGTTATATGCTCTACTCAGTGCTGTCCAGATCCGAGCCACATCGCAGTAAAGCACACAACCTCCTAATCTCCGGAGAGCCCGAAACACAGTAGGATGGCCGAACTGTACACACAGGTCTACTACCTACGAATACATACCAGGGCGAAGAAAAAACGAACCAGCCAAGATCTAAACATGGTCCGATTCCGTCTTCATGGCGTCGCTTGTAAGCTGCGCGAGCTTCACGAACGCGTCCATGAGCGCAGGCACCACAAAAGGCGACGCACACTCCCGCCGCATGTCCTCGAGAATGTCTTCCGCACGGATCCGCCGCCGCCGCTCATCGAACACGGCCTCCTCCGCAGCTCGTCTTGCCTTTCGCTCATGCTGCAGATCCTTGCGCATATCTGCGAATCAAATTACAGGACATCAGCGTCGAACCTCAGCCCCCACCCAGCGCAGTGTCTACGCACCATCGATCACGTCCTGGAGCGCTGCCGTCGCCCTCTCAGCAGGTGTGGCGCCATTTGACGGCCTGGCAGCCGCGGGGTTGGTTCGTGGCTCAGATCCACCGATTGGCTTGGGCTTGCGCAGAGGCGCATCTTCACGCACTTTCGGCGCAGTGATCTGTTGCCGGACGTCCCACAGCTCTCTGGTAGCATCGGCGCCCCCACTCTTGTTCTTAACCGGAGATGATGCAGAAAAAAGCTTAGAAGCGTAGGTCGTTGAGAAAGTTGGTGTCGATGATGGTGGTGATGATGGCGGCGGCGGAAGACTCGGTGGTATAGGTTCTTTTTTTGGCACACGCAATGGAACAGAAGGGACAGGTAGTAAGACAGGACTTGTCCTCGATGGAGATGGGGTAGTTTTTGGAGGGGGAAGCAGAAACGGGGATGTTTGCTCTTCTTTTGAAATGTGAGTGGGCAGCCAAGCGGGAAGGGATTTAGGCTGCGAGATCTGATTCACTTGTGACACCGAAGAGACCGCATCAGATGATACAGGAAAAGAGATGGAAGGTCGTTTGAGTTTGGGTGAAAGTGAAAATGACGCAGGAGGCGGAGGTAGAGAACTTGATGGCTTCAGGTGTCTCAAGGCAGCAGGTGTTCGCGGAGGTGCTCGCAGATTTGCGTGCTCGAGCACAGGGGGAGAGTGTAGAGAAGACAGAGGTGGTGGAGATTGGGGTTCGCGCTTCGTCGGAGTCTATAAGAAGCGAAATGTAATAGAGGTGAGCTTCTAGCGATAAAGATGCAGCATACTTCGACATTAGGCGGCCTCATGAGGGACTGAAAAACTGCCGACTGGCTGAGTTGGCTGATTGCCTGCTGCGTGCTATCGAGCCGCAGCGCGGAGGCGTCGTATTTGACACGCTTCGGGCTAGGGCTTCTTTGCGTAAGATCTATCGTGGGCCGTTCTTCCCCAAGATTTGATTTCTACGCGATCAACAGAATTAATCAGTGGATACAGATATCAGAAGTCTCAGCCAACTACGAACCCGCATGTGTTCTGATCTACTAGGCCCAGCAAGGTCTTGCTGAGAGTATGTACGGTCCCGACTCGGCATAGCTGAAGCTAATTTTCTGGCTGTGGAGATGGACTTTTCTGTGCGATATGCACCCCCTTGCTTTCGCGTAGACGACACTTTCGTGTGGGAAAGCTGTTTGCCGCTAACGAGGCGCTAGTCAGCAAGACTACAGGCTTCAAGCTGCTTCTCACTTCTCTATTAGTTTCATCCATGATCTAGCCATCCACGAGTATCAGCCCAAGTAGCATGTAAATACAAGCTACTTACATACTTCGTGGCTCCAAATGAGGACGCGATCCAGGGCCAACTCTGAGAATAATTTGTTTATATAGTTCCTGAGAGGTGTATATGCGCGTTTTGTCCATGATTGAGTAGACCGAGAAGAGTAATACGCACGCTGTTCGTTCGTACAGACCACAGACAATGAACCTGAGCAGACTGCCATAGAAATCGTATTGTATTCGGGCGAGGAAGGCCGAGAGCATCAATATCTTCGTCGAGTGCCGCGGAGGCCTCTGGGGGAGCAGCTTCTCCGTTTTTGAGCTTCCACCTAGCTTTTGCACCTATCCACTGGAATTGCAGCGAAAGTTTGGTATCCATGCGTACGATACAAGTTGGTTTCTATGCCTTCTTGTCTGACCTCCGAGTCGTCTGGTCCCTTGGAGGGTCGCCAACGTTCACTGGGAGTAAAAGCTTGGGGACTGTGTTCCAACGAAAAGACCGCGTGATTGTCGTTGAATTTGTGTGCATGTAAGCAGAGCGAGATGCGACTTTGACGCAAGCTAGATGAGGAGGAGGCTCATAATTTCGATGTCTTCTTGAACATCCGTGGGTCTCACGCGCCGCGGTGACAGACGGGCCGGCAGCAGTCTGTCGCTGTCACTGTGACACAGATGACCAGATGCGTGATGCTCAGTCCAGTCATCGTGACTGAACCTTGGACAGAACTTGGATGGTGTCTACTCGTATACTTAGCAAGTAACGTCGCGCCGCTCCCAGTAACAACCAGGATATTCATTTTGCACCCAGGCTTTCTGAAAAGAGACCTCAAGTATATTCCAAGTGGCAGCCAGAACCGGCTAATGGAGTGATAGACTTACTTTGCGTGCGTATTCTCCCGTCAACTCACTAGGCTTTACCATCATCAGTACTATTGACAGAAATCAGAAACCATGACAAGTTAAGCCGAGGTCATAGTGTCATGATGTATTTTTGGTATTAGTTTGAGTTTGAGTTTTTGTGAGATGCGAATATGCGCCAGAAAGGATAGCTGCAATTCTTCATACAATGTTCGGGGTCAGAGGCAGGATCTACGCGTTAGTGTAAGTTTTTTTGCCAACTCAATAGCTCTTGAAGCATTCACGTCAGCAAAACATTAAATTCATTCATTATGCTCTTGTCTCCACCACGGCCCGTATTGAACATCTTTGGCGAATACTTGAAATGCAACATTGAACATTGCGAGTCGTGTCTAGAGTTAATATGCATCCGATCAGAGCACAGCGGCATTTGACCCTTCATCTTGCTGACGTGCTTATGAGGAGCACACGGTACGTCTTCAGTCCAGTTGCTCTCGCCATCGAGGAGGTGGATACTATATTGACTGCTCCGGAAGACTGTAGGTTCACCTACTATATCTTAATCGAAACTCGCCTCCGCTCATCAAGGACCTGGATCTTGGAAGGCGACCACCGCAGGACGTAGTTATCGTGGTATGACTTGGGTCCTGGCGGTGGCTGGTTCAGGTAGAGTAAAATCCCATCCTTTGATGCAGTTATAGCAGGTAAGTCAGCCGTGCGCAATTTGTCTTTATGACAATTGTTGAAGAGACAAGCCCTCAATAATATTCGTTATCGCAGGTTAAATCGAGCGGTATGGGTGACGTACGAACCTGTGTGGCTTGCTGTCTAGACAATTTCCTTGGGAAGAATTGTCAAGTCAGAATGCAGGCAGTGGGAGAATGCAATCACCGTACCCTGCCAATCACATCAAGCATCACCCAACGCGATGGGCCTCTTCTCTTGTGGTACGGACTTGTGTGCCATTCGACGACATAAAGCATATCACGTATGTCTCTATCTTCTACGAGAATAGCTATCGTGCACGCCTATTCATTGGATTCATCCAGTTCGTATGAGCACGCGAGTCCATTGTCGAGCACGAAGGTAGAAAACAAAAGAAGCCACACTTCCGCAACCCCGACGCGGTCACGGGATCACAATGTAAACTGGACCGCGACGCGTCGCAGTCGCGCCGTGGCTAGTGAAGGTGATTATATAATTTCAACTCTCCACAATCCTGCTATAAATTCGCTGTGATATCTGTCTTTGACTGTCTACACACCACATTTATTGCCACCATTCACTATCAAACCCACTTCCCCATTGTTCCCTCGACCACTACATTCTTCTGACTGTTCTATTATTGTACTGTGCAATGATTACCTCCCCACAGCTGAACGTGTATGTATCCCATCGTGAACCGAATTGCTTTGTTGACGCTTGAACCTTTATGCACAGTATTTATAGCCCTCTTAACTCCATGTCCACCCCGACCACAAGTCTGAGCCAAACACCCTCTCCTAACGTCCAAGCTGGCTTCAGAAAGGCGGGCATGCCGGCGCACCCCCCTATTCCTGGGACCTCCAGCTCTGCCCATCGGCCCAGCAAACGGAATCGTGATGAAGATGAGGAAGCAGTCGTATCGTCGTTCCGGACAGGAAGCAAACGGACGAAGACCTCCACGGGCCTTCCAAGGTGGCCTTCATCTACCACCAACTCCTCGGCCAAGCAGGTGATTACAGATCCGGACGAGTGGCTTGAGGCTTTACAGTTGCCCAACACGCCCTTTACATGCAAACTCGAAGGGGCCAACAACCACGAACTCTGTAGCGGTATTATCCCTGGCACGATCATGGGGGTGCGCGATCATGTTCGTGGTTGCGCCTCAGGCTCGTCGGTCAAGCGGGATGGCAAAGCCAACAGCAAAAGCAGCACGAAAGGGAAAGCGAGAAAAGTAACGAAAAAGAAGGAGGAAATCGTATGCCACTGGATGCTGGACGACAGAACGCGCTGTTCCTGCACAGTTTCGACCGTCCACGAATATGGACGGCACATTTTTACGAAACATGGTCCAGGGGCTGAGTATATGCTGAGATGTAAAGCATGCGGGTGGACAAAGAATGGACGGAAGGACGAAGGCGCTCGCCATGTGAGGACTTTCTGTAAGGCCTTCAAGTCAGACCCTGGGGCTTCGGAATTGAAGTCGTCCTCTGCATCAGTCAACTGCACGCAATCACAGTCATCTTCCATGTCCTCGTTCTCACCACCCACAGGCTCCGACCAGCAATGGTCAAGGAGTCCATCCTTGGTTCACTCCCCGCGTTCGGTATCATCGAGCGAGTTGGTCTCAACGCCGGATACAAACATGTCCCCTCTCCCATTACCTGTGGTATGGGATTCTTCCTTGCCATCGTTCCCTTCTTCCTCACGGTGGCTAGATCTAATGATCCAAAACAATCGAACAGGGATTTAGACTAATATGGCATACGTCCGGCCAATCAGGCGACCTCCGACGTCTCTGGTGTTTCAATCACTCGAGAGCATTTCTTTCAAGTTTAGCACTCGCGGTGTCGATGATCTTTCAAACAACGCTTGCCAATAGACAAGATACCCAAGCCTTATGCGTAATACCCGTCCAATAGTTGGCCTCACCTTCTGTATTGCAAAGCTCTCACTGCTCATACGTAGTCTAGTTATCACGTAGCATCTCGTGCTATCTTACTCTGTTGTTCAACTGTATCTCGCTTCCTCTACAAATTTCTATTGAAACAGACTGCCTGCTATGTTCCTCATTTCTATGGGAAGCTTTGTATGACGGCGGGTGCAGCACATGTCTTCCGAAGGACGCGCTTCATCGTAACTTACAGTCCGAACATCGGTTGCTAAGCCCGAATGTCGAACGTGAATGCTATTACCAAGGCCAGCCTGTGACTGTAATCTAGTATAAAGGTTCCAAAGGTCGGTGCCGACATCGAAGCTCCCTTTGTGATTCAACTTCTGATAAATGTGGATGAGCGGCAAACTTGATCAGTATATTTTATATATCTGGTAATATTACTGTCGTGACACTGGCAGCATGGTTTCATGGTTTCGACGCCTGCCACGGATACACCCTATAGTGGAGGCAGCAAGAAAATAGAGCGATTATTATATACTATATGCGTAGGTACAATACTACATCGACTCGTCAACGAAAGGCTATGGAACAGGGAAATTGATATCGATATCGCCTTTCTCCACACACGTCACGTCAAGCCGGATGCTCCGAAACTGATGCCAATAAGGAGGGTAAATCCTTCAGATCTTGAAATTCAACTTTGCAAACACCCTCCTTAATCCTGGGTCCTCGATGGATGTTTGGCACTGTCTCTGAGTCGCATACGTGGACCAAGTGTGTCAACGTATCCCAGGAGAACATAGAGACTGATTGTAGGGCATCGGAAACCCCATACCAATTTTGCACATCGAACCTGAAGGCATATTTAAACACAATATATGTATTGCGCTATCCAACGCATGTAAACGGGAATCGTACCTGACATACGAGGGAAAACGACGAGGGTTGACCTTCTGCTTTGAAAATATTGATACAATTACCTCTCTAAATTTGCTGTCCGGTAAATTGTAACCAACTGCAAGGGTTATCAGCTAAACGGGCGCCTTTCGAGTACTGAATCAAACCAACGAAGTGCAAGCAGTGTATAGCTGCATATAACGCGTCAGGTATTCGTCTCAAGAATAAGTGGCACATTGATACTCACATATGTGGCACAAAATGGATGCCGGAATGATCAGAGCGAAGCGGGACACCATTGAGGAGCAGATGAGCTGAAAATGGCCTTAGCTATGGTTCGACGCGTAGATGGACATGTCAAACCACATTCTTGTCCTGACAAAAGGGTCTGGAGTAATTTGCGCGCCGAAGTGAAAAATATGAGCAGTGAAATGTCGTATGCAGGAATAACATAAGAATCTCCACTGGTTTTCCAGAGAAGGAGCGCTCTCTGGAAATGAGTAACATCATGAAATGGCTGCCCCTGACGAAGAGGGTAGGCAAAGATGAAAGATAAGCTAAGATATTCAAAGACGTCATATAACGTCTCGAGATCAACAGGAAGCTCGTGGTCCATGACGTGGCTTTTGGGAATTGGTGGATGTTGGCATGAGTCTCAATATCACAATATAGGCTCAGGTAACTTACGTGACGTATAAAACTCCTAGAGGGGTCGTCGCAACTCCGCCAGCCTTTAGAGTATGCATGATAGGAGTAGTGACATGAACGTTATCCAGGTCCCACCTCTCTAGTATTCGTTCGACATGGAACTTTGCGGAGACGCCACGTTGATCGAAATCATTCTCGAGACCCTTTTGACACAGAACAAACCTTAAAGACGCCACCTCCGCAAGCGTCAGCCAAGTAGCAGTGCTCGCGGTTGATCTGCTCCGCCACACGCTCATATCTGGGCACGACTCCAGCAAAGTCTTGAACCAGCTTTCAATCACTGGAATAGCGCCCTCCAGCTCTGGTATGCGTCCTGCTTGAAACACAGGCAAAGTCACTGTGTGTGTGAATAGGAAGGAGGGTATGACAGCGTGATATAAGTGATCGAGTAACTTCCTATTGATCTAAGTGAGCATACACTACACTCGACGATAGTCCTCCAGTGAGCACGTCACCTTTTTTCTGCCATCAACTCCATAGCACGTACTCCAGGGATTAGACAATATCTTTGAAACAGGGCGATGCGGAGAACGTAGAACTGGATGCGGTAATGATAGGAAATAGAATCAAGTGGACCCAGCAAGTCGTTCGCTGGTCCAGTGCAATTCAGAATACAGTCTTGAGAGATCGAGTAAGAGGTCCATAACGAGGGCCGTTGCATCTGCCAGAACACTCCTTCATGAAGGAAATATTGTCGCACATGTTCGCGAAGAGCCTTTGTCAAAAGGCTCGCCAAGCACGAACGGGAAATCGAGAGCACTTTGGGATAGCGTGAAACTTTGTCTAAGCGAATGTCGTTGCGAATAGACGCTTGATGCAGAAAGGATCCCGTGAATATCGTGAAATTCCCTTTCTCAAAGGATTGAATAGCAAAAAGACGTCGATATTTGTTGTCATTGCAGTACTTCCCAGCATCAGCAGCAATTGTGGTGACCTTGATAACCAGATGATCAAGGAGTCGCAGATCATCGAGCGATTTTTCTAGACTACTCGCCGAGTGGAATGAATCCCCAAAGAAACAGCTAAGAGCCAGTATGGCAGAGGGAATTAGGTTCTGCGCAAGGAATTCGCAGGCGAGGATTCGTAAACGCTCGATGTCGCCAGAAGTGATAGCGAGAAACATGTCGATCTACAGCGACATGGTAAGCACATGGTAAGCACAGACCATCCTGAGCCACTTCGCGAGACAGACCTGATCTTTGGTTCCTATAGTCAACTTCGGCTCACGGAGCAGCATTTCTGCCGCATCTACGAGATCTGAAAGTTGAGATTTATCGTGTCGCCACTTGCCCGACGCCCTATAGCGCAGCTCGACATTCTTGTCGAATATTGGTGGAGTACCAAAGGACACGTTCAGCCAAAAAATGTCGACAAGACAAGAACTGGCTTGCGCAATGTCGCCCGCGCGGTGAAGAAGCGTGATTGCTTTTATGACGTCGCCATCAGTGAGACGATCGAAAGCGGCTTCTGAGAAACGGCCCAGTTCTTCGAAAAGATTAGAGCGCTGTAACATAAGATCGTGTTCCTTCATGAATTCGAGCGCCTTCTCGATGGGAGAAAATAACGCGATCGCAGTTCTATTTTTCCAACCAATGTTAGAATGATTATAGAAGGGAAGCACAGTGACGGGGAGACTAACTTGTCTTCAGATTTCTGGAAGAAATGCAGCGCAACGTCTCGTAACACGTCTTCAGCTACTTCATGATCTTGAATGATTCTGGCAGCTCTCATAAACCGACCCAGTTTGCAGTAGCACCGCGCGCACTCCGAAAACTCCTGCGACCGTTCATAGCATTCGGCCGCTTTCTCAAGGTTTGAGTTCCCGCTTAGGCTGTAACACAATCCTGCACTTTTGAAGTACTCGTGGATCTCGCTCTCAGACCTCAGGCTACTCCTGGCGGCCAAGGCAGATTTTCTGAAAGCCTCTGCGGCAACAGTAAAGGCCTGCGATCTATTCGGCCCTCTCTCCTGAGCTTCTACGGGAGTTTCGAAAGCTTTCTCGCGCAGAAGGAATGCCTCTGCAACATCGCGCTCTCTGTGGCAGGATGCACGCATGTAGCAATGCATGGCATGTTCGTAACGCTCGTTGACAAAATGGTCGAGACCTGCGGTAGCCCATTCCTCGATGGTGGAAGCTGTCGCAAGGCGAGGAAGTTCTCTATCGGCAGACCAAACGCGAATGAGATCTTTCGAGGACCAAAGTAGCTACGCAAATATGTAAATAAGAATCTGATAAAGCGGCAAATCTGATACTAACCTGAACAGGATAAGCTTTGTCCGAAGAATCAATAATCCACAAGTTCTTCCGTGCTCTTGTAAGTGCAACATATAAACATTTCAGCTAATGCAAAGTGGTAAGATCCAATTAGAGTTTTATTTAGTCAAAACCCGAATCTAGGACTTACATCATGGCATATTATATTATGATGGATTGGATCGAAATGCGGGACCGGATGGTCCAAAGCAATAGACTTTCTGCATGCATTCAGCACTATCTGCCACTGCGTGGCATCTGCAGAAGAGTCCTGGAAGAAATTAAACAAAAGGACCTATCCAGCAGTTATAACGTCAATCTCTGAATTAAGCAGCGCATTCCAAAATGACTGACATCATCAAACTCTTGTCCCTTGCTGTCATAGATTGTGCTGGGGGTGAATGTCAGTACCTCAAACACCGACAAATAACGGGAACTCACAAGACTAATGCCATACTCCCCATCTGACTCTGTAGTCGTTGCCGAGCATCTTCGTCTCTGACCAAAATACCTATGTTTTTTTGTTAGTTTAGTATGAATGCTACAATCCATGCACTGACATTGCTTCGCCCCAAAATCTACCAATTCCTTGCTACAGAAGATCTCAGTGATGACAAATAAGTCAGTGGCAGAAAAATCCACTCACGTATCTCCAAATAAGAGCTTCCGAAACTTCTCATAATCTTCATTCCAGTCGTTAAAGTAAATGGGCCTTGGCCCGTCCATCAAGCCTCTCTCGGCCGACAGCTTATCAATGCTATTTGGCCAAAAAGAAGTCAGAAGCTCAACAACACTCTGAGCGCAGTTCACAATTCCTGCATGCGAGCGGTAATTGACACCCAGATGAAAGAGCTGCGGCGTCGTCTTCTGCACACCTGGAGATATGATATCCTGAGAAAGGAAATAGTTCAGCCGAAGCACAGGATGGTTCTCAAGCCAAGAGATACCTCGATTCGATACATAAAAGCTTTCAGCTCATTGAATCTAAAAGCGCTTCCTGCTGAGATAGTTTGGGCAGTATCGCCCGCCCAGAATAGGCCATCTGAGTTGTTGCAGAGCAATCTTAAGACTGGAAAGAAGGCATGTGAGAAAAAAGTATCCCTTAGAACTTAGGTGAAATCTTACCCAAGAGATCCTTCATAAGGTTATCCTGCGCCTCGTCCACATACCTATCCAATAAAAAATGAATATATCTCAAACAAAATAAAATGAGGGTACCCAACAGGAAGTTTACCGCGTGCCCGCCGGGCACACCACCCCTCTCCACCTTCCGCAGCTCCGTCAATATTGCGTTGGTTCTAGCCGGTATTAGAGTCGCCGATATTGAAGAATAAAGACATAGATACCTGTCTGCATGGTCATATTCCCCGCGGGCTCGTTTTATCTTCGAATAATTCTGGAATAGTTGATATACGGCATCGTTCTGGTCCGACAAAGCATTCTGCGAACGGCGCATTTTTACTCGATCATAATCTTGCTCATCCAAATAGCCCCGTAGAGCCATGCACGCCTCTTCGGACCCCTTGATAACACCTATTCCAAGTTCAAATGAAGAGAATAACATAGTATAGGTATAACTAAGCATACCTAAGATCTGCTCAAATACATACATTGGCTCTGTAATCGCTCGCATAAGTGGCAGACCCTATACCAATACGAGACGGCACATACCTAGTTTCTTCCTGAGCGACAGCGGCATACATGGCCAGTAGAGTGCCTTGAATGTTTTGAAAGAAATGGGCTCTCCTTGCAACTGATGGAGTTCAGGAATCAAAAGAGGCACGTCCAGAGTACAAGGATACTTACTGAAGATACAGCCGAGGTGTCTCCGGGCCTCGCTGGTTCACGTAAGTCTCTTGCCAACATAGTGAAAAGCTGGAAAAAGACAGATTAGGATACCAAGATAAACTGATACAAAAAATCCATACGTACCTGGTCGAATGTTGTGAACAATGGAAAGTGCTCGTCCTGTAGTTCAGACCACTTCAAAGGCAGCTTACTTCGCGCTCCGTTGGCAACTGGACTCGCCGCCCCTACGGGATGTGGGTTGCTTGCAGAGTGCGCGACTTGCAGTTGGGCAAAGTACTCCGCAACTTTTTTCGCAAGCACGGGCGACTTCGTGATAAACATCTGTCGTGGTTTCTGCATCGCACCACCGTGTGTGCTCCATAGCCACTCTATGCGGAGCATTTTGAAGAGGATGACCGTCGTCTTCCTGTTCCAAGTTCTAAGATATGTGTTACACGAAAACCAGTGCGAAAAACGAACCCGGTACCACTTCGTCCTATGACATAACATGAAGATGGATGCTCAATAATGTTCATCTCGTGGTGTCTAATTATACCTTTCACATGAATGGCATCATGGAAAAGAGGAGGGATCACGCACGATACTTGGAACGTGAGGGACAGCTCAATATCTGCCATTATGCCTGAAATTTGCCGACATTTATGAGACGAGATTCAGTTCAGCCGGAAGGAGACTCTCACCGTCCATCAAGGTCTAAGGCAATGCGGGATTTGATTCATCAATGTAGAATCCCCTGACAATGTGACACACGAACCTGGGAAAACGGATAAAACTTATTCAAGCTGAGATTGCCACTTGTCAGCAAAATGCTTCGGGCGGGGAAACAGTCACGTACGCAAGTATGTTCTGGAGCTAAAATGAAGATTTAGTCAATGTGACTGGATGCACCTAACAAATGCGCACCTCTCCTAAATCCTCGTGATGAAGAGTTGGCAAAGTAAGAGTTTGTTGATCCTCCGATGGAGGTGGTAAGGGAAACTGAGCTGGAAGGACGATTCCATTCGTAGGCTCGCTGCGATAGTCGCATCTAAGACCGTATGTCAATGGATGCCCCACAAAAATGAACTGTTGCAAACCGTTGTTTATACGCCTTCCCCCTTCCTCCTAGAGAGTAGCCAACACTAGCCCAGATGCCCCCTTTCATATCAGCGAGCGAGACGACGCCGAAAATCCTAAGAGCTTCGCAGTGCATCAGCCGCACACTGCTAACCACAAAAAGGAACTGCAAACCTTGTATGTCGACCTATAAGTCGGGATGAATCAACCTGCTCGACGTGAAGGTATGAAGGTTGCTCACCATTTTTTCATAATCCGCGATACAATCTACTTGATACTGCACGCGCGTGAATCCAACAACGGTGCATGGAAAGGCTCAGTTCGGACTTACAATGAGACGCGCATCTCCTGTTAATTTCGCGCGGTAGATGGGAATATCTCCGTGACCGACGTGGCTGAGTCGCTTGTGGTTATCGCTAGTCCAGTAGGTAGGACCGCGAGACAGCTCTCTGAAACAAAAGACGTAGTTACATCAGTTTGAGCATGAACAAAGCAAGACCACATACTGTATCTTCTTCACAGCGATCTCGAAGAGCTGAGGCTGCCGCTTATATTTCTGTCGAAGATCTGTCGCGGCTGGCTTGGAAATAAGGATTGGCCATTCACCGAATCCTTCCGCGTTTTGAATGTCGAATAAACTGGCATACGCCCTCTGTAGCGTAGTGGGACCACTAAATGAGGTACTAGTCTCGGACAGTTGCACAGAACTCTCTTCTGTTCTATGCGCTGCCACAGCATCCGACCCAGCGACGGATGATCCAGCTGGAATATAGTGTCTTCGATACACCTCGCGCAAACTTGGCGATCGGAGTACGCGAAAGTACCCCTACATAGCCCATGTGTCAGACACGGATTGAGTAACGATTAACGTACATAGACTTACCTCCAATGTGCGCTTCAACTGCGCCAAAATCGTTAAGCCAAGTGCCTCCGCTCCCGACCGAGATTGGGGAACGGGGACACCGAGCGCAGCGAACGGACTTGAGCTTGTAAAGTGTATACGAGCTTCTCTCTTCTTTGCCTTCGACGAAAGTCCAGCTGTGCGACCAGTGGGGCCTGCAGGCTCACTGGACAGAACTTCCTTAAGCGCCTCGAGGGCGCGGAGTGACTTGTGCGTAGTCTGTCGGTAGCCATCCATCTTGTCTGATGGCGACTCTGACAGAAAATAGTGATACACTGCAAACCGATTCAGTAAGCTTGATGCCAATGAAGAATCAAACTCCATTGGATCCTCTGGGAAGCTATCCATGTCCAATAGACGCTGCGTAATTGTGGCAGATGCCTTATCACTAACAGCTGCAGTGATTGTCTGAGATTGACCGCTAAATGAACCACGACGATCTCACCAGAGAGGACGAATTCTATGAGATTCCGGACAGGCAGCATCTCCCGGACGGCTCGTCCAACGTCCGCCGCTGGATGGACGAGGTAGGCCTCGAAATCACCAATGGCGATTTCGACTGCCACCTGGTCTGTCATCAGCGTGGCGTCGAACTTATTGACATTGAATATAGGATTTTTGCTCTTTTTCGACACGTTGGAGGCCTTGTGGGATGAGGCCTTCATGGTGGAATGTGCGAAAGATGGTGAGAGGGAGGAACAAGAAAAAATCTCACATATCTGTGCACCTTTCCGCAGCTCTAAGGTTTAGCTTTCGCCTCGTGCGCCGTGTATCTATCCCAGAACAGAAGGCCGGAGGGCCGCCAGCTCGGCAGCGGTCAGTCGTCAGCTTGACCGAGAAGCCTTGCCTGCTGTTGAACATTGAACTGTCAAGCTACCGAACAGCTGCTCGATCTGCATTTCCAGCGCATGCATTTGTAGCAATTGGTAGCAACTTGAAGCTGGTCAGTAAGTTCTGACTGCCTTCAGGCTGCGCCACACTGAAGTAAATTGGGTTTGGCGTTCCAGCAGCGTCACTTTCCGCGACTCAAACGATCACAAGTAGAGTTACATCTGAAGTACACGGACAACCTAGTCCACACATGCACACTAGAATGTTGCATGAGACTGAACTAGATGGTCCGTAATCAACGCTATACACCAGTCAACACGCAGAACCGTCTCAATACAACACACACCTCCAACCGCCGATTAATCACACCAGGCCGGATGAAGACCATTCGAGAGTCAAAATACACGAATAACGGTCAGGATGCATAATGATAGCATAACGTCATGACCTGAGAGCATGCTGTACCATACATTTTGCGCGGTGGTGGTGATGATATGAAACACGTCATGACAGGAATACGAACGAACGGAAGCTAGACCAACTGCTCTGCGCACCGTACTCAGCGCCCGCCCTTGCCACCTTTCATCTGCTGCTTTGATACTCGTGGCCCGCTCGCCACTGGTGCGCGCCCCGCCGGCTGCATAGCACAAGCACGCGCACAGGCCGCCGATGCAGTACTCAGCCACTGCACGACGGTGCACGGAATACGCAGGACGCACCTTTGCCTTCTCCTTCTTGCTCTCCTTGTCTTTCTTCTCCGACTTCGCCTTCTGGATGGCAGCGGTGCGTGCGGCAGCGCGGACCTGGGCGGTCTGGTTGCGGCGTGCGGCGATAGCAGCGAGGTCGGCGCCGACGATACCGCGCTGGTGCTTCACGGTGCGGCGCGAGCGCTTCTTCGCGACCTCCTCTGTGATACCCTTCTTGTGCTGCCGGCGATATACCTGCGTCCATGCGATCTTACGGGGATTCTTGCGTTGCAGGAAGAGCGACTCATTCTTCGAGGTGGAAAAGCGGAAGACCTGCATATAGCAGTCAGCGTGCGCGCGAGATAATAGGAGCCAAAGGATGCACTTTGTTGTCCCCCCGGACGAAGAGCCGGCCTTTGCTGGGGTAGATTCGGAAACCGGAGAACGAGTCGATCTCGACTTTCTGCACTCAGCGGGACGGTAAGTACATGCTGTGGTACAAACGGGTGGAAACGTACCATCTGAACGAGGTTAAATACACGGAGTAATGAGGGTCAGCGAAGAAATCCGATAGAGAAAGCATGCCGGAGAATGGGACAGGCGTCATCTGTGGCTTGCTCCTGCCATCCATCCCTCCTGGTGCCATCGACCGGTCCTTCCACCGCACATTTTAAAGCACCTCGCATTTGCAACCCATCCAGCCTGTCCCGCTCGAAATAGCAGCATAGATTCGGGCTCACCTTGAGGATTTGCCGGGTGTGTTGTGCGACGGCGAGCAACGCGCGCCTCCCAGCTGCGTCCCATGCGCCAAATATTTGTCCTGTGGCGCACAAGCTCAACGCGCGACCTAGGCGCACGCAGCCCAAGTGTTCCCGCCTGCAAATGTACTTACTTATTCGCCTTACAGCACATACACCGCTTGTGTCGCGCCAATCACCAATCATGACGGATTGTATCAGCCACCCCTCCTGCGTTTCTGTCAGAACGGTCTATCGGTATGCCTGGTAGAATTTCTCAACCCGGACTGATTCAAAGACTCTCGCCCATATTCTGCCGAGCACAGGCGCAGGCTCAGGGTCCCCGTTGCCCACCGCGTTGGCAACGCACGAAAATTTTCAGCCCGCTTGCTTCCAGCTGCCACTCCAGGCTCCCCATGCCCTAATACCGGCCTGCGAAGGTCGACCTGGAGCGAGTGCGCGACGCGTGCCCGGGCTCCCCGTCCAGCTCGCATTTCCATCAGGCATCCGGGGAAGCTCTGCGTATGAAATAGTACGAGATTTTGCGCAATCTGGCCCCGAGCGCGGCGAGCCATGGCGACACGGCTCTTCTGCATCGGAGGGATCCCACGTCGTGCGCTGGAGCGGAGTCATTTCCGCGACGAGGATCAGACCGCGCACAGCGTGCCCTGTCCGAGTCGGGGCGTCCCCTTGTACTCTGCTCCCTCGCCCACTTCTTTTCGACGCCCGCCCGCGGGTGGGGCCGCCGCGGTATCATGATATCGCGTATCAACACTGGTCCCTCTCGCAGTCTGCCATCTGCTCTGGCTCGGCGCGGGCGAAGCCCCAGGCCCCCCCCCTGGAAGTTGCGGACTGGTCGGAACTGTCGACGGGCGAAGTCACCCCTGCGTTCTAGCCTTAAGTGAAGTTTTGCAGAATTCGGAAGCTGCTCCTGGAGCTCTGCAGCCCCGCGCCGATGCCATGCCTTGGAGCCTGCCAGTGGCGAGCGCAGCGAAGGATTCATTTCGCCCAAGGCGCGCGGCGCGACTGAAACTGATGCCTGGAAAGTGTCCTAGTGCATTCATTCATGCGACTTCCTGCTAAGCTGTAAAGGTTCTGACGCATTATCAGAGTGACTACGGTGCGTCCCGCATGATGACCTAGTCCAGATTAGCTCAGTGACGGGATATCTGAATGATGCTTCTTCAGATTCGGCGGGCGGTGGCCCTCGCGAACTGAATGCAATTCCGCGCGCCCACGTTGGTGGCTCGGCATGGGACCTGACACTAAGCACTCGCGCGCTGGACTAAAACGGTGGCGCCTGCGCACTTCTCTATGAGGTATGCCTGCACCGGGATTGCAGGACGCCACGACGGTGGGGCTTTGTCGGTGATGGGCCGGGGACGCCTGACAGATCCGTCTTGGAACAGCGTACGGGTCGAATACGCGATCTTCTTCTCCCCAGGCTGTCATCTTCTGTGTTCTGTCTTCTGTGTTTCCCGGGTTCTGTGGTCTATGTTTCGGCTTCCGTGTTCTGGTTTTGTGTTCTGTTCTCTGGTTCGCCAGATGACACCCGTACGCGTGGCGGGACCCGAATATGCCCATCTTGAGACCGTACAACGGATCCGGGTCTCCGAGAGTTGAGAAAGCGACAGTGCTCGTATTACCTCAGGCGAGCCGTCTGTCTCATTCGTCCAAATTCACCTATTTTTTTCGGCTTGGATGTCGGTCGAACGTCGTTTTTTTGTGTTGAGCTTCCGCTCCTACTAATGGGTAGATTGTATGAACAGTAGACCCGGTTCTCGAATCGCACAAAACGACAGAGCACTCGTCGCCACAATGACAATTTCTTCAGCCCTGTCCGACGTTAGATGGCACCATTCTTGCTCCGGTATGTTTTTCTCAACGGCGGAATATCAATTTTGAGATTGCTGTAAGCGCTTTATGTGATAAGAATTCCAAGACCGGCTTGCCGCCTTCCAGGAGCACGGGAACCGTGATATATAAGCTGCTATATTTGGTACGTCCTGTATTTCCGTTGCTCAGGCTGGTCCGGGTGGCGTAAGCTCCCATACGCCACCCGAGCTAACCAGGTTGCACCAAATGTAACGGGCATGTATACTCCCAAGGACCTTACATGTGATGGCCAGCACTAGTACATTCCGGTTACATCGATAGGCCCACGAGAGGCGTGCATTGTCGGATTGCAGCGGAGCCTCTATTACATAACACGGCTATTGCCCACCCCTCGAGGGTATTTGCGCTGCAAGCATAAGGACATATTTCCGGTGGAAATACTGCGACAATGCCTAAGAATATTTAAAAACAATTGGGTTAAATCATAAAATACTTGAAATAGCCTCCAAAACTACCGAAAATCTGCAAAATTAAGTGCCAAACTCTAGAAAATCATGATGAAATTTCAATGTTGATATCCTTAAAGTTATTCCACAGAATTCTAGGTGGAGATATTTTGCTACGCTTGTAAGTGATATGAACTGTGACTAGGGTGGCTGACGTTAGTTGATGCCAATTCTGGGCGGCCACATGTTACCAAAGAAGGTATACTGTACATTCAAAGCTCCGACTGGAATCCTGCCTACGTGGGCTTTCGGCCAGAGGTCTGTTGATGTGAATGTAAATAGCTGTAAGCACTTGCATAGTCTATACATAGCGGGGCGCCTGGACGCCGCGAAATTTGCAATGAATGGAGTGGCGCGGTGGCTGG
Organism: Fibroporia radiculosa; assembly: GCF_000313525.1. Lineage (NCBI taxonomy): Eukaryota > Fungi > Basidiomycota > Agaricomycetes > Polyporales > Fibroporiaceae > Fibroporia > Fibroporia radiculosa. Next base: position 8,252 of record NW_012133180.1, on the reverse strand, counting down.
ACCAACATTTATGCCGGGACCAATGGCGCGCAGGCGGCGATGGGGCGATGACCAGCGCAAGACGTAAATCGCTATCTCGCAGGGCCTGCTCGACCGTTCGGACGTTCGGACTCGGGGCGGGCACCCCCCTGGAGGCGTCATAAGCCAGTGCTTCCCCGCGCAGATCCTGGGGCGGCGAAGATTGCATCCTGGATAATATGACCGCTATGCGTTAGTTCTAGAGGCGCCAAGGACTTGCACCATTCCGGGAGGCGAAGATTTAATTTAGGTTTTGCTGGGCAGCGAGGATCCTGGCACGAGAGCGGAGTCGGAACTGCGTTGAATGAATTGAATGGTTCAATAATGATTAATGGGGGGGGATGACGCGCACAGCCTGCGTAAGAATCCATCTGCAAGCCTGCACAGCTGCAGGGACGGTTGACGTTCATATTGCGGACCTGGACCTGAACGCACTGGGAGGCGAGGGCGGGCTGTGGATGTTACGAAAACGGAGCGAGACTGATCCAGGATATCTGGTTCGGGGCAGAGTCTAGCTGACGTCTCTAAATTACTCTAGATTCAAAGAGCGGGGCAGAAGGTTATCTGAGTGATATGATCAGCGCGCGCCCAAGGATGTTGGCATCGTCGGGAGGTGTGATAATCGCAAAGATGTCGTCTGTACGCAGCTACCAGGATCCCACCATTTTCCATTGTGGGTGCAAGAGATAAAAGAGATATTTATACTTTGCACACCGCAGCCTGTGTGTGTAGTATGGAGAGGACACAAAAGCGACTTGACAGGGCGCGGGATTGACAATAAGCGCAGCGGCATAGGAGCTGCGTAGACCCAGTGTTGAAGATCACAGGCTCAGGAACACCGGGATGCGCCCACAAAGGTGCTCCGCCGAGGAGAGGGTGGTGGCAACGCAAGGGCCGAGGAGGGGTGGGAGGGGGTTACGACAAGGCACGCAGGAGGCGACGCAGGCTGAATGGGTCCCAAGCGGTGCAGAACGTCCATCTGAAGGAGGGCGAAGCGAGGACTTCTCGCCCGTTCTGGAGCTGCGCGGGAGGCGGCGAGCGGACAGCGGGGGGGAGCGCCGGGCGGCCAATCGGACGGCGCCGGCGATACCCTGGGTCACGCACACAGAACCCTGGCGCCATCCCGATATGGCCAGTCCGCCTCAACGGAGCGGCGCCGGGCGACGATGGAAGCCACAGACGAAGACGAAGACGAGCGTTGCCATGCTTCGCCCATTTTGACGTCTCCTTTCTGCTGGCACCGCCGCTTTCTTTATAACCCCACCCTCCTCGTCCCCTGTCCCCCCACTCCGCTGTCCTCCCGCGTCTCGTCTCAGCCCCGCGGCCTCCAGCGCATAGCCTCCTCGCTATAACCATCTCTTTCCTCGCGTCCACTCCTCGGCCAGCGCACTACCTTTGCCTTTAGCCTTTGTCGCACCCTCGATTTGTCTCTCACAAGGTACGTACTCACTCGCCTCTTCATCGCCCTTCTCTCACGCGAATCTGACGTACATGACACCAATTATGCAGTGCGACAATTCCAATCACCTGTCCAACCGCCATATATCTCCACGGCCGACCACTCCTCACAGCCCACCTCACCCATCTACACCTACACCTACACCTCTCTCACGCAACGATGCCGGCGACGCTCTCTTCCTTCCCCGAGGAGCTCCTCGAGCGTATCCTCTTGCTCGTCCTCACCCCGGCCCCTCCTCCCTCGCACCCTCGCCCTACCTGGCACCAGCCGCCTCCAAGCATTCCCGGAGCTACGTCCGTCGCTCCGCTGCTCGTTTGCCGCACGTGGTTGCGTATCGCCACCCCCTTGCACTACCGTACGCCCATCTTGCGCTCCGCCCGTGCTACCGCGCATTTGGCAGCTACATTGCACGCCCACCCTGCGCTCGGCCGCTGTGTACGCGCTCTGCGCGTCGAGGGCTCGTTTGACGCTCTTCCCGACGTTGTCCGCTGGTGCCCGTTCCTCGAGGCCTTTGACATGACCGTCGACAACGGCACTGCGCCCCCTCCGTCACTCTCTCCTGCGCGTGGGCACGACGTCGTCGACGAACATGTACGCGCTTTCTGCAGCGCGTTTTCCGGCATGCGCAAGCTCCGCCATCTGGTCATCAGGAAGAACGCCTATCTGACGCAGGCCCGTCCAACGCTTGTCTTCGAGGAGTTGGGCAAGGCCATCAGGCAGTGGCGCGATCTGGTGGGTGTTTCACTGTCAGTGGTCCGCGTGCACGTGGGAGCAAACCACTTCTCGTCTTCCCCCGATCTGGTTGTCGGATTGTTGTTTTCCTTGTTCATCTCCCAGCACGCTGTTGTCCCTGTGCTTACGTCGTTCTCTCACGCAGGAAAGTGTCAACATCGATTTCCGCTTCTCGCCCTCGCCTGCCTCCGCCGCCTTTGCTGCTGCCCTTGCGGTGGCTCCCAAGCTGCGATATGTCCGTGCCGCTCTCCCTGCAGTGTGGAACACCACTCTCCTCGAGGTATGCATATGCTCCCTCGCGCTCAACGTGCCGCTCATATCCGTGCTTCTTCGTAGATCTCCGCGAACCCGGCTCTCGAGCGCATCCAGCTGACGCCCGACACGGAGCTTGTGGGTGCACACCTATTCCTCAGCGAGGCCTCCAAGCACCCGCGACTGCTTGAACTCATCCGCGCTGGTACGCCTGTCATGCGCCGTCGCGCACGCACGACAACTGCCATTCCGCTCACTGCGTCTGCCCCCCACTCGATCTCTCACGCAGGTGGTTGCCCTCCGCCCTTGCCGCGCGGGTGCGAGCGCATGGGCCAGGGCCTTCCTGTCCTTGTTGCCAGCAGCAGGGGCGAGTCATCCCGTCAGCATCAACGCCAGCATCAGACGCGCAGTGCACCAATGGGACGACGCATGAGTGCTGTCTGATGCTAGGCGACCTCACTCTGCGCACATGCCTATTCCCGTCCCTCCCTGTTCCCTGCTGCTTCAAGGCCTACAGGGTTGTATAATATTATAGGTGCATAACAGGATACCCCGCACACGCCATACCCGGGCGTGCCGCCGCATCGCGGTGTGCCGCTCATTGACTCGTACATCCGATCCTTTTACGCTCTCTCTGGACTTTTGGTGCGTTAATGGTATAACCGACGTGGACATTTGGTGTTTAGGACATTCTTTCACATCATTCTATTCTTCCTGTCTTTGCATTCACCGTCTTTCCTCTCACTCAAAAGAAGTGGTAATCTTATCTTCAGTGTATTTCTACATTACAATCTGCATTTCGTCCCTTTGCACCTCCTTCCTCACATTCGATATACAGCATCGTGTCAGCACGCTCGTACCATACTACTATACACATTGCACTCGGCTAGTGAGCTAGCCGGGCATGCATACCCGTAGATAATATGAATTGCTCGCCTGTGCGTACATAGCCTAATGGATATCCGGCTCAGTTGCCGCTTGCGAAAATGTAAACATGTTGGTCATCGTCTGTCCATCTGTCCTGTCAAGTTTCAATACAATACAGTTCTAGATGCTGCCTGTGTAACATTGTATACTTGGCATATGCTGATTTGAAATAGAGTGTATTGGCGACCAATATATCTTACGAAAACCTGGAGCTACTTGTGCTACCAGAAATGCACATTCTACAAATCTATTGTTACCGGAGTGGCATCTTTTCAAGCATTTTTTAATGTCCAGCTTGACATCTCAACGAGGGATATGGTCTTGCTACTAGTCTCCGCAGGCAGGGGTATGAACACTGTCCGAGACAGCTCGCGAGCTCCAGCTGAGGTGTGGAAGAGGAAAAATCTATGATGCCACCACGCAGGACGAAATGACAAGTGAGGCGAATCCTTGATACGCACTGGTACAGCAGGGCAGCCGTAAACGAGGCCATCCCGGAGCATGCTGCCTAGGCTGCTTGGCAAGGCCGGCTTGATACCCACCCCCCTGGAGGACATGATCGCGGTGGCCTTCAGCTGCCCGGCGGTAGAAGCACCCCCGTTGATTGGCAGGTGCGTCGCGATGGGTCAGTGAAATCCGGATTCCGAGCACACGCATCATGGCCTGTTGTCCGCCGATCGAGGAGCGGGACGGGAGCATTCCCGAGTCCCGCATCAGCCTGGGGGCGGCGTCTGCCACTGCCACTGCCACTGCCACTGCCACTGCCAGCTGAGTGCAGCTCAAACCTCAACCGTTCAGATTGTGATCAGCCACCCGACGCTAGCAGAGAGTGTCACGCCGTCGCGGTGATACGAATGATATATTCCACGGGTCTGGCCCCGACATCCCAGCGCCCGGCGGAGGAGTTACGGTTGCACAGTTGCTGTTACTGTACATAGTTACAGCGTGCAGTACTTACGCGAGGGTTTGCGGAGGCCCACCCACTCCTTCACGACGAAGAAATGCCCGCTTTCTGCCTGGCAGTGATACTTGGCCTGTTTCTGCGGGCGAGCCCCGTTCACAGTGTGAGTGGCACGTTCTCGACAACTCACGTAGTACTAGGCAAACGGGTTCCTTGTTGTGCTACTTGGATGTTACCGGACCGCCATCTGAAAGGTAAGTCACAGTCTTCAAAGTCCAACGCGCGGCCCTGGCTTTGGTTTGAAGTGGTCACAGGGTGTGACAGCCATGCGCGTTCGCTCACCCTCCGGCTCCTCGCGTTTTCTTTTCTCACTTCGCCATTCGTCAGCTGCACGGCCTTTGTTGTGACGGTTTGACAGAGTCTTCGAAACAAAGCAAAGAGAATGGGTCTTGGGCTGTGCCGTCCGCTTGGTGAGTACCCCTGATAATCTCTTCCATAGTATGTAGCATCCGACTCGGTAACGATTAGCAGGTGATGGGAGACCGCCAATGCCGGTTACAAAACCGAGGTCTTCGTGCTCGAACGCGTGGCATGCTCTAGAAAAGACTTGTCACACAAACGGTCGCGCTGTTCTTCAGCCATTTGGTCTTTGTGCGTCCATATATGCGGCACATGCGGTGATCGTTCTGGAAAACGGAATACGTACGTCCTGGTTCTGTTCCGGAGCACAGACCTCCACATGACCGTTCACGGGAAGCTCAATCCGGCGACCACAGCGCAGCTGACAGGGTGATAGGATGGACGTTTTTATTTGGCTGGGAGGAGGTGGGTGTTGCTACTTACGAGACTGGCCAGACGCGGGGACCAGAGCTGATGATGCGAGCTCGCATTGCAATTCGCGTAGGTCGGCCGTGGCCGCTCGTGTAGCAAACTCGGTCCCCGCAGGCTCGCTACAGAAACGGGGGGTTTGGGTTTGTTATAAGACCTACCTCGGTGGATCGGACCCCACGCGGGCGAAGCAGACGCGGAGCAAGTGCGGAGACGTCGATCTGGCCGGGATGAGGATGAGGGATGTTGAATGGGATGCGGGCCGTCCAGGAAACGTCGCGAGGTGCAACGTGAAGGACGTCGTGTACCCTGCCCCGGTCTCTACAGAATGCCGGGCCGACGAGAAGTCCCCAGCCGCGAAGAGGAGGATTGCCTTCCGGGCAGCAGCCGGGTCATCAGCGCCAGCGATTCTCTTGGGCGTGTTCGCCTCGTGCGCGAGGTCTGCGGTTCTGTTCCATTTGCCGCCTGCAGGCCGCCGGCACGGGAGGCGCCTCGAAGAGAAGAAAGGAGACGATGAGAAGGACGATAGGACAGGGCTCCGACGTGCGCGCCTGGCTTGTGCGTGCTGGTGTCCTGGTGTCCTGGGCGACAGAAGTCAGGACCGTGGCCGTGACCATCTCCGCGCCGTCGATTTGCAACTGCCTCTGGCTCTGCGAACAGGTGTCCGCCCATTCCGCACGGCGTCCCACTAGGCCCCAGATCGAGGCGGGCCCAGCAAGATCCGGCACGAACGCAGTCGACCTGCTGCAACGTGTTCGACCCGACTGGTTCCGCGAGGGTTCTATTGATACCCAACCAACATTCCATGCGGCGGGCAGATGAGATGCCCAATCAGGCGGGTGTGTCGTGCATGACGTCGTCCATGCGTGCTGCACGCCGTGTGTGAGACGGAAAAGCCCCCGGTTCTGTGGCGTACACACGGGCGGGACGATCGCGCCCGATCCCGCGCCCGTGCCGACGCGTCCCGCCCAATCCTGCGCACAGGCTCGACGGATCGGCGCGCAAAGGGCGGAGGGGCCGCACCAAGTCCCGGCGGCAGTCTACCGGGATCCTCGACGGCATCATCCGATCCATGCTTGCAATCATATCCCGCACATCGTTGTAATCGTCACTGGGTGCGACAAGTTGCGATCCCGAGTGCTGTCGAGCGCCGCGCGTCGAGCTCGCGTCGACCCTGTGGAACGGATCTGTCGAGTCAGCGCTAGTCAATCTGGACCCAGCGACAAGAATCGCTCGAGTGGGCTGCGTGCGACAGCACACCGCACTTGTCCAGAGTCTGCTCGGCGCTCAACAGTCGTTCCCGACGTGCCCTTCCAAGCTCTGCAGACATACATGACACACCCCCAGTCAATAGCACTGACCATGACAGACAGTCGCATCATTCTTCCCGGACCCGCTAGCCACCATCAGCCAGTGGCTCCCAAGGGACTTGACGCTGTGGCGCACCACGTCGTCCGCAATTCCATTCCATTCACATCCAAGCGCGCACCGCAAGAGTGGGGCAGACGAGCGAGCGCTGGTGCATGCGAATGCCTCGGGCAGACGTCGGGGAGCGCGATCCACTCGGAGGAATGCAGTGCGTGGCCAAGACCGGCCGTCGTCACGATCGCGCGCGTGCGACGCATCGTCCATATCGATCGCCGGCCTCTTCGCGAGTCGGTCGCAATCGCAATCACAATCGCACGAGCTCGAGCGTCGAGCATCGAATGTTGGAGCTTAAAATCTCGGGCGAGGCGACCGTAGGCAGCAACAGACGTCGCAGGTCTCGTCGCTCCGAGCGCTCATTGATGCGCCGCGTGCCAGATATGGAAATTCCCGTCTCCTCGAGCTCAAGTCGTAACTTTCCATGTTACCATACCTCGCCATTAAGCTTCAGAAAACCATTGAACTCTACGAGACGGCCTTAAAGGAAAGTGGAGTCAACCGGGTACATCGGAAATGAGGGTATGTTTAATAGTACGTCTCTCTTTCTTGCATCATTGATGTCTATCAAGTGGGCACCATTCATATACGGCTGGCGGGATCAAGTCCCATTACCTCGCAGCGAAGGATGGGCAGAAACCTGGGGACTAGTACGACCAAAGTGCCGACGGATCCAAATTGCGTCCCAGAAGGAAGAGACCGGTGCTAGTCTACTTTAGGGTGTGGCGGCAGGAGCGCGATTCTGTGCGTCGGCCTCGGAAGGCGGCCTCGGCGATGCGAGTATGGGGGGTGGGCGGAGGATGACGGAGTGGGACAGAGTAAGCCAGATTGCTCGCTACCTGGAAAGGAAGCTGTGGCAGCCGGCAGGGACGGGAGGCATATGGGTTCCCTACGTCATCCCCGCAATTCTTGCACTTTAGGTGTGGAGGCGATCACTACGAGGTCACGATGGGTTACAGCGCCACTGGCGAGACGATCTAACGTATGCATCCGTAGGGTCAGCGTACGCGGTGCGGGGAATGCGGGGTTTGGAGACGATGCCTGTGCCATCACACTGTGCAGGTCGTCAGGCGGGATGCTGCCGCCATGATCGCATCCTGCGTGGCAGTCGGTCGGTGCCCAATGCCCATGGCTGGAGCGGGCCATCGCGCACGAAGTTGTAATTCCTTATAATGCGTCCCTCAACCACATTTTCTCAGGCTGCATTGTTCAAACTCATTGCAGACGTCAGGTAAGAGCAGATTCCGTTCCAAAACAGCACTGCTCATTCTTTCTATGCCCTTCAGACGACCATCGGTCTTTCTCGAGCCCTAACGGTCGACTGTACAGGCCGATAGATGTTCAGGATACGCGAGTCCGATCCATCTCACTAGTATGCAGCGTAACAAAGGGATAGCAAGTCGATTTCTTTCTATAGGTCAAGCACTCGAGAGAATGGGTATCCCCTCGAACCCATTGTGCAAATCCTATGGAGGTGGTGTTGTACTAACGCACGCCCGGTGCGGAGTTGAGGGAGAACAGGGTATTTATATGAAATGCATCGCCGGGAGACTCGCGTTGATGCCCTGCAGATATGTCGCTCCCCTCTCGTCCTAACTCTTCATCTCTCACCGTAATCGCCAACATCAATCGCCCCCTTGAACCTGCCTCTAAATCTTTCGGTGCAGTCCGTGCTAAGGACGAGATTCTTCAGGTCGAAGATGCTCCTGCTAA
>NW_012133179.1:0-48172 GCF_000313525.1 Fibroporia radiculosa | reverse complement strand
AGAGTCTGACTAAAATATCAGGTGACATGTGGGTCTTGATCACTAAGTGATGCTGAGCAAAACTGCTTAGCGAGCTGTCACCTGATTGACAACCACATCCTGTACCTTCTAGCTGGTTCTCTACTATTCTGTAGATACTCCGGCATGCATCTAATCTATATCTAATTGCTATCTGATAAGATAAGATAGGTGTGCATCTATTCTGGAATATTATTTGGAAAACTGTGACAATACCTTGACATACCAGTAGTATTAGGGGTCTGGTTCCTCATGTATAAATACCAGAGCAATACAGCATAGAGAGGCCAGACTTGATATTCTCTAAGTCTACCTCATCTACTTACCTCTCAACTCACTCTCTAAGCCAACCAGCTCTTAAGACAAGCATATCACTTAACTCTTACAACCACTAACATCACAAGTGAGTGTTAGGGTTAGAGTTTGGGTTAGGGCCAAGGGCAATACCTTGACATCTACCCTCTCTACGCTGGATTGCTCTGGTATTTTATACATGAGGGACCAGACCCCTAATACTACTGGTAGTACACCTAACACCTAGGCTGACTGATGCTCTACATATACCATTGGCTATCTAAGAATACCTGATGTGTAAACACTCTACCTTGTGTTGAGTCAGTAGCTTAACAATGATGATCACCTGAATAGCTGTGTGTGGTTCTAGGTATGATGGAGATATTCCCATGTGATGGGGATATTCCATAGCCTTGCCCAATTGATGGGCTAACCACCTGACTAGTAACATGTCACCATGCATTATGCTATCCTTATCTAGTGAGATATCTAATCAAATAAGATATAGATCATCTAGATGCTAAGATAAGATAGATGCCATGAAATTCTGTGACAACAACACATCCTCTGAGCTACCCACTCTATAAGACTAAGCCCACCAAAGCCTTTTCTTATCAACTACCAGCATCACAAGTGAGTGTGGGGGTTAGGGTTTTGTTTTGGTCAAGTATCAGAGATACTGATGCCTTCTCAGTGAAGCTGATCTCAATACTATCTGTAAGGGTCACCAGAAAATGCTGGTGCTTGCTGTATCTGTGCATGCTACTCTCTCTGCCTCAGTCCATGTCTGAGTCTGCATATTGAACTGACCCTTTTAACTCAAGCTGTCTTTTACTTCATCCTCAACAAAACCCTGCACTGGATTGGAGTTGCATCATTCAGGAGGAGTACAAGAGTTGCCTATTGCTATATAAAAAACCTGCCCAGTCTCTCCCTCACCAAAAGCACCATGGTGTCAAGATGAGAGCACTGCACATAAATGCAGGCACCTCAACATCCCTTATCTAATGCATCCTAGAAACGAAAGCAGCCCTGGGGTCCTGGTGTGGAGTGCAAAAATTCAAAAAAAGGATTCCACATCTTTCTGCACATTGTGGTAATCGGACGATGCGATAAAAGTATTATCAGCAACATAGTCTGCCATGGCTGGGTGAGACTGGCACTTACTCATGAGTTATCATGACATCAGCAAACTTGAACGCTACAGCGATTCCACATGTGGGGGTAGCTTCGTGTTCAAACGGGCGGAGCGGATCAGCATCGAGATGATGGCTAAGTAGCGCCGACGCGCGTGCGTAGGCTGCATGTAAGTAAATGATCGCGTCACATCCGAGACCGCCAGTATCCGAAGAGATGAAGACAGAACAGAAATAGGATTCATAATTTTTCTTTTTTCTTTTGAATGAAAATGACAATAAACCACCTCAAATTACTCCTGCTAGAAGCGACAGCACTGAGTGAAACGGTAAACTTGAAGGAGCCGCTGCGAGGATACACGATGAATCTGCGAGGAACGTCAAGTGAGTGCCAAGAAAGACGTGTACATGGGTGGCACGAACAAGCTGTAGTTGCGCAGCAGCAAGACCCGACTCAACCGTTCTACTTACTCGATGCGGTATTGCCTGAACGTTTCATGCATCACACAACCCGAGGGGCTCAAGGGGGTGAGGAGCCTACAATAGAGTTTGAGCGATGTAGACACGATCCAGGGTACTAACTCGGCCCCAGACTCCAGCGTGCAGGCCGGCACGCGGTGGCTACATATGGCACTACACTCGTCGTGTCTTCGATTCACAGCACCACGCACGCCCAACCTTCTTCCTTACACCTTGCCTGGTTAGTCTCATATCTCAGCTTCCAGTAGTCCTTTTGACAATTAGTCGTTCGGTGAAGTGACAACCGGGTGGTGGCTCATCCTCAGGCCAGCGTTCCAAGCTCCAAGGGCGCGATACATATCGTCACACCAGCGCTTACGATCACCACCGGGAAATGATTTCGTGCGTTTTGTCCATTGCATGCCGCCTTTGCAACACATTCACTGACGCCTCACATGCATATTCTCAGTCTTTTTCTAACGTCCTTCAATATCTCCCCTGTTTCTCTCAAAGACTCCCGTTTGTCCCTCGATGCATTTAGTGTAGCAGGACTCTTTGGTGGAGCCGAGACTGTATCTGCGATGGCGACAGTCCATGTGTACGAAGGAAGAAAATATCTAGGATGGCACAACTCACCTGGTGCATACGGGGTCTCGCAACGCCTCTCGCAGCTTGCTGCCTCTCGGTTCTCGAACGGGCTCTACCCCGGCCCGGCTGCAGACCCCACAACGCTGGTCGGGGTCGAAGCCCTGAAAGGGCCCAAGTTCAAGTCGTTCACTTCGGGGACAGTGCTGCCCCACTCGGGCCATCTCGGAGCACTGGTGATGAACGAATGCAAGGAGATGAGAGGCGAGAGCGTCCCAGGGAGAGAGAGAAAGGGGGCGGAACTGTTCGTCGCCGTTCTGGATCTGGCACGAGTGCCGAAGTACGAGATGAACCCAAGACTGCCTAAAACATGTTCCTCCCTGCTTGCAAGTATACCGATCGTGACGAGCATAGCCACTTGCGCACTCAGTGGATTATATGGAGATTGGTATTCTTGTGGCACAATCTTCCTGGGTATGACCACTGGTGGTATCGCAGCTTGGGCACTCGGGTCGGGTCGACTTACCTTCACGCACCCGGAGCCGGCGCCGAGTTGTCCGCTCGGGGACGGAATCCTGGAGGGCGACTCTGGGGTTGCGGTGCTCCTCGGCCAGGAAGGCGCCGTCAATGCCATTACGAGAGGGCGGTTCTCCTTGCAGTTCAGAAACGAGCGCGAGTTCAAGAATATCCGCATCGCGGCGGCGCTCTTGACCTTGCAATTCATCGCACAGCTCCTCCTCGTGCCACAGGGCTCGTTATTCGGCCAGCTCATGTTCGTCACGTCGCTGGCCGTCTCCTGGGGGTACAATTCCTGGCTATCGTCGCTCGACAAGGAGAAAATCCAAAGGGAAATCTTGATTAAGCATATCTTAGATAATCCTGAAAGAAGGAAGTTTAATGTGACCACGAGGACGGCGCTGGCCGTTCTTGTCTGTCTAATACTCTCTCCCGAGGACCCGGAAAGGGTCCTCCAGGACCTCGTCCCGAATGACACGAAAGTGTGGCATAGGTTCAGACGCGGTATCGCCGAACGGATGACCACGGGCAAGTCAGCGTTTACGTTGAGCAAGAGCGACTTGGATGATCTCTCCGACGAAGACCGGAGGCTTTTGGAAACGCTCTTCCAGGACGCGGAGGGGGCACGCAAGGGGTATGCTGAGTATTTCCCCAAGCGCGGCTAGCTGCGCCAGAGACAATCGACCCCTGTTCACAGGGCCGTGTTGTGACCGACTGATACTACCTCGCACTTGTGCATTGTCACAATATGCTCTCCATTTTCGAGGCTCTTGCATCGCATGCTTTTCTATATTTCGTATCTGAGCTGTATTATAGACGTTTTAGTTGCTCATACCCGCGTTGTTGACCTTGACGCAACTGTTGTGTAATTAGCTGGTGCTATTCCGTTGTGTCTTAATAGAGAACGTCAGGAACGATGTCATCTGGAATTCGCTCGCCCTTCACCGACTCACTTCATATACTGTTGAGATATACTATAGTATTTACGGCGACAATTTGTCGTGCTTTCAAGCACCATAATAAATAACCGCAACGCCTGTCGCACTAACTCATGCGAACATTGGTGTTTGTTTTCAGCAAAATTGTGGACTGCCGGTAACTGTTCTGCTTACCCCCACTGAATATTGAATTATCGAAATTTCAATCCCAGTGTCAATGACTCAGACAAAGGCTGTACTTACCATAGACGCCGACATGACCTCAATCTAAGCGCCGTGCGTAGTGCGAAACACGAAGTACTGCAACAGTCCGAGACTCGGAACTACACCAAAGCTACGCCGTGGATAAGGATAATATACATCGCTCTAGCCTTTTAGGAGACTATCCACCTCCATGGTGTACCTTGATAGGTTGTTCATAGGGCACTCCGACGTTTTCGGCCTCGTTTGGCACCGTTCTTGTAGCAAGAACGAAAGTTGCGCCGGGAGGATATCCACCCCGTCCATCAAAACATTGCGGGTAGGTCTCTCCAGGTATGCCCATCTATTCTTGGACCGCTGCCTACCGTTGCCCGATTACTGTAAGTATGCCGCATGTGCAGGTCCATTTTTTTTAAACATTGATGACCAAGGCATTCTACTGCAGTACATCACACATTCCGTTTCCGTATACGTATAAGCGAGGTTAGAAAAAATCCGGTCCGAACACTCGGACAACTGATAGGTACAGCCTGAGTACAGCAGGTACGAATATTTTGCACAATTCCGAATTCCATCCCGACGCCTATAGCTACAGGACCGACCACTGCTTCTTCCTGCCAGCACCTGACCGGGACCTCCTCCTGGGTTATGCAACGCGAGGATCTACGAGCACACGGTCTTAAGGCGCGATAAGTCTCAAGGGACGTTTCGAGCTTCCCATCTGCAGACCCGAGTACAAATCCGATGTCGCTCTCCTCTCGACCCACGTACGCCTCTGCGTCCTCCCCAGGGGCAGATACCCAGTCCGCACTTGACCCTAAATCCTCCGATGTCGAGGTCAACAGTATGGAGGCCCTGCACGTGTCTGACGCGCTGAATGACCTCGACGAGCCGCCAGATGGCGGTCTACATGCCTGGATGACGGTCGCAGGGACGTGGCTCGTGAGCACTGTCGGATTCGGCATTGCCACGATATGGGGTGTCCTGCAGAACGGGTACTCATCGCCGTCTTCGACCTTCCACAATGACAGCGTAATCAATCTTGGTTTCGTGGGTGGATGTGCGATGGGCTTCGCCTTTGCCCTCGGTCCCTTCTCCAATATCCTCACCTCGCACTTTGGCGTCCGCGCGCCCATCATTGTCGGCATTCTTCTCATCACTGTGGCCTTTGAGCTTGCATCGATTTCGCGGCGATTCTGGGAGCTGCTCCTGTCGCAAGGAATCATGTTTGGGTGAGTCTGGAGATGAATGTATGCGCGACAGACAGTTAATCACTTTGCCCATCAGGCTCGGAATTTCGATGTCGTGGATCCCCGCCATCGCGCTTCCCTCTCAGTGGTTCAAAAGGAGACGTAGCCTGGCATCTGGAATCGCGTCTGTGAGTGCAACATTTTTAGCCGGCAGCTATAGCTCTAAGAACGAATGCAGTCGGGAACCGGTATTGGCGCAGTCGTCCTGTCACCCATATGTCAGGTGCTCATCGACCGCGCATCTCTTCAATGGGCCCTTCGCTTCCTGGGATTCCTGGCTTTGACGATCGGACTCATCGGAGTGTCGCTTGTACGACAGCGCGGAGCCGCGAAGAAACATGTCCAGTATCGCGTCTTTGATTCGGCCGTGTTGAAAGTCCCGGGCTACCCCATGTATCTCTGCTTCTGCTTCTTGCAGTTCTTCGGCTTTGTGACGCCGCTGTTCTTCATCCCGAGTAAGACTCTTGTCATGCAGTTGCGACTGAGTATTGACGTTACGTTTTGTGTAGGCTATTCACTGGCGATTGGCCTGACGGCGACGCAGGCATCCGGCGTGCTCTCAGTGACCACGGCACTCAATGCGGGCGGACGAATCGTCGCTGGTTTCATGGCCGACAGAGCAGGCTTGTTGAACGTGCTCATCACCATGCACGTCCTGACCGGCCTGATGTGCATCTTCATCTGGCTCTTTGCGAAGAGCTTAGGCCCCATGATGGTATTTGCAGTGTTCTGGGGATTTTTCAGCGGTCGTAAGCACTCCGATCCCACCGCGACGATGGTCCGCTGAGCCGTTCATCCCTGTAGCATATTGGCCTCTTTCCGTGCCTACCACCGCCAAAATTGTCGGTGCGTAGCGTTGATTTTTGCCTGGAAATTCTCGTCTGATGTGCATATAGGGATGGAAAAGCTCGGTTCGGCGGTGGCGATCCAGTTCCTCACGAACGTCATCCCACCCATCTTCGCGGTTCCTATAGGATCACGAATTATATCCAGCACGGCCCGTATGTACGGAATCGGTCAGGAAACGGGCGAGGCATACAGGTTTTTGATTGTGTATTCTGCTGTCATACCTGTGTGTGCCGCGATGCTGCTAGTGCCCGTCCGGCTGAGGTTCAGTAGACGGCTGTGGGCGAAGGTGTAGAGATAGTAAGTAGGAAGGTACCGCGTCGCATCGCATTGCACTACATTCATTCACATTAAGATTTAGATGGACAGTATGTCAATATTCTCGCTTGAGACTTACTAATACAAAGTATGAGTAATTTATCCCTATGTTGTGTGCTACGTGCAAGAGAAAATTTTGGCCATCCTACAGATGAACTTCCCGATTGAAAAACTGTACTCAATCCACGAAGCTGGCACAATATTTACTCAGAGGAATAAGTATGTTGAGCGACCAACGAAACTGAAAGTATAAGATAACGATTTGGATGGCTATGTACTATAACACCATTTGCACATCAAAGATGAGTTAGTGAGTACTATTCTCAATTACCATGCGATGGTGACTAAATCTCGATCAACATTCGGCCCGACGCTGTCTATATTACACGCATATATTCAAACCCATGCGAAAGGACATAATGTGATATACAATACTCGTCATCAAACAGCACAGCCGCAATTCCTCACAGCTTGGCTTTCGGCGACTCGGCAAATTGCGCTTCTGTGACGCCTTTGCCCATCGCTGCTGTCGAAGACACACCTCCGGTCACGGTCTTCATGAGGTTGTCCATGTAGTCCGCACCACTCCACTAGATTCAAGGTCGATAAAGAGGCAACGCCATGATGCTGCTACACAACGTACCTTCTGGTGGGTGAGGACATCGCAGCCAATCTCCCGCTCACGGCGCTGGACGAGCTCAACGTACGCCTTCATACCCTCAGTCGCGAAAGCCTTCGCGAATAGATCACTGATGTATCCGTTCGAATGAAGACCAGCCAACTGCGCGACACGTCAAACATCATCCTCCCATCCCAAGAGAACACGTACCGTAATGAACTGCCAGCAGAATCCGAGCTTTCCAAGCTCCCACACAAACGCACGCATGTCGTCCGTGTTCAGCCCAGCAGCTTCCCAGTTGAACGACGGGCTGAGGTTGTACGCGAGCCACTGGTCCGGGTACACCTTGTGCACACCATCCGCGAACTCACGCGCCTGCGCAAGAATCGGCTTCTTCGTTTCCATCCAAAGCAAGTCCGCATATGGCGCGAACGCAATCGCGCGGCTTACTGCAGCCTGTGTGCCGCCCTGGTAGCGGTAGAAGCCCTCGCGCGTGCGCGACGCGTCCCAGTCCCAGTAAGGCGCGTTCCTCAGCCCAAATTCTTTCTTCGCGACTGCGACCGCGTCCGAGTAGGACAGGCTGCTGACCCGCGCGACGAAGCGCTCCAGCGTAATCGGAGTGGCGCTCACCTGTGAGCGGAGCGCGTTCGCCAGCGTCGTCGAGAAAAGCTGGCATTTTGCTGCGGCCATCCACTGCTCCTCTACTGCTTCGAGCGCTTCACCAGTTTTGCCTGCCCGCTCAGCCTCGGCAAGAACAACGACAAGTGGCCGGAGGTCGGGATTGGTCGAACCGAGAATGAATGGATGATCGCGCTCGTCAACGTTGGTCGTGATAAGAGTGGCCGCTTCGGAGTCCGTTCGTGCAATGGCGAGGTTGTTCACGCCCATAATGTCGAACTGGAGACGAATCGCGACGAGTCGGTTGATGTGTTCCGAGACGGGGACAAGTACTTTGCCGGCCATATGCCCACACTTCTTCGTACCCGGAGCCTGGTCTTCAATGTGAATTCCCGCTGCACCCTTTTCGACGAACATCTTGGCAAGCTTCATCGTTGCTGTGAGACCACCATGACCTGTATCGGCATCGGCAACGATGGGGCGAAGGTAGTCAATGAATGGAGTCTTGGCAAGTTCGGCTTCGGACAAGTTAGATCGTGACTCTGCTTGCTTGCGGTCGTGGAAGAGCTGGGCCATGAAGAGATGCTCGACCTTGTTCGGGACCGTGTTGGAGGGATAATCTACGAGAATTAAGGTCGGTGGATGCGCGGAAAAGAACCCGCGACGACGAACCTGCGAGGTCGGGACCGGGCTCGTTCGTGCTGGATGCAGTACTGGACGATTGCCATCCTGAGACATATACCGTCTCGAGATACTTGGCCATCTGTGTAACCTGCACAGGATCCAGACTAGAGAACGGTGAGCGAGGGATTATCTGTTTCAATGAATGACTCACGCTCCATAGGTATGCGACGGGGTCCCTCTTCTGAAGTGCTCCGAAAGACTAGCCCAGAGTTTTTTGGCGAGGACATCTGAAGGGTATGAGATGGGCAGTGTCCCGCGCTTGGAGACGACTTGCGCAGCAGTGTATGGTCTCTTCACGCGGGCAAAGCGAGGGTCCTGCAGCGATGGTCAGGGGGATAGAGAGTGCACAAAACGAGAATATTGACCTTCCACCATTGCTCAACGCGGGCAACCTCAGCGGCAAATGAAGAGCGTTCTGCGTGAGACATGGTTGTGGTTGAGGGAGAAGAGGGGGGAGGGGATGTTCGGGGAGGGGAGCATTCTGCGTCCTTTCATTG
The DNA here is from genome assembly GCF_000313525.1 of Fibroporia radiculosa. Lineage (NCBI taxonomy): Eukaryota > Fungi > Basidiomycota > Agaricomycetes > Polyporales > Fibroporiaceae > Fibroporia > Fibroporia radiculosa. Next base: position 39,193 of record NW_012133179.1, on the reverse strand, counting down.
CATTGCTGTTTCGTCTAGAGCCGATCACTGGGAGAGGCGGGGGACATGTGATTCGACTAGACCTGCCTAATTTGGCAGCCGAGTGCGGGGGAGACACAGCAGGCGCCACGCACACCCCGTCTCCGCGCGGGCAGAGGTCGCGTTTAGTCGGCCGACTGCTCGCGTCGGTCGTCCGAGAGTCCCCGCCGCGTCCTGGCGCACTTACTCGCTACCAGCGCCGCCGCATATACGCTCTATCGCCTCCGTCTTCCCTCGCCTACCTCAACTTGGCGCCAGTGAATTTGCCCGTCAGACGCTCGGGGAGGGGTATCTATTGTGTATTACGGACTGTCTCTAAACATGAGGATAACTTACAGAAGTGGTACATAGGCCAGACATCTCGGCTGTCTGCATACCCGGCGCCCCTGTTCGCATTCTGATTCGATTCCGAACAACGCCGACTTGCGTTACACCACGATTTGCAATTGCGGATGCCTGCAGTGTTGCAGGTCGAGCCTCAATGGCGTCACAGCAGCCCGCAACGCCTCGTGCGCATCGGCGCCCGCAGCCTGCGTCAGCCCTGGGTTGTAGGCGCGTTAAACGCAATGCACACTTATCGACGATTGCCATCGTATAGCAGTCCCGCGAGCCCATAGCGCACGACAAATGCAAGCATACTGCCCGCGACCTACCAGAGAACGTCATCAGACACGTGAGCCGCGCAAGAATGTAGGATTGATCCTACCTGCGAGCAGATCAACACTCGGACGAGGCTATCTTCCCTCATCGGCCCGAAACGGAGCAGAAACACGTTCAGGATGGTAAGGTTCGTGGTGGACATGATCGTCTTCGTGTGCGGGTCTTCCGCCAACTCCACAAATCCAAACCACGAGAATATCCGCAACACAATGGTAGCAAGGTGCGACGGTAGGCGATCTTTGAACTCCGCCCTTGACGGATGCAATAAAGCCGTCTCCGCCTCAAATCTGTGTGTAAATTCGGTCACGATATCCTTGGAACAACCGATGCAGCAGCGTACCTCGGGACACGGTGCCTCGGGCACGGTACGAGCCCGAAGAGTTGTGGACATGAAAGGACAAAGTTGAAGATCTGGGGCAGGAAGAAGAGAAGGAGTGTCTTGGAGAAATGCGCCTGAATGCCGACCACAGCGAATGCCATACCCGTCACGTAACATAAAGTATCTCCTGGGAAGACGCGTGCCGGATACCTGCAGAACTCAATACCTCATTGTCTTTCATAGCTGGCACTCACTGACCTGTTGTGATACATGAAACCAGCACATACGCCAACGAGCGGCAGCATGAAGTATAGACTGAATAGGTGGCGTTCGACGAGAACCCTGCTGCCGTACGCCATACCTGCATGCCACACTCCGCCGACATCAACCTCGGCCGGGCGGCCCAAAAGATGGAGCGGCAGCGCAATGCGAAAGCCAATAGGCCACGGAAGGTAAAGCAGATCGTTCAGGATGACCGAAAGCGCAATCACGAGCGCTTGGCTGACCTCCGAGCCGTTGATCCCAGCAAGGATATTGATGCTGTTTGTGCAGAAAGTCGACAAGAGGGACATGTACACGTAGTAGAGTGGACCTGGCGCACATAATTACTGTAAGTGGGCATAATTGTAAGCAACAGACGTTGGAACACGCACCAAGGTTTAGCAGCGAGCCAAATAGCCAGCGAAGCGGAATAGGCACAACAACATCGGTGTTGCCGCGTTCGGAATAATATACCATGAGCAAGGGTATGGACGCAATGATCGGTATTGGGAGCTTATGCCTCCAGCGGATATCGAAGACATCATCTAAGAATCCCAGCATTGTGGCTATCAAGAGGGACAGCAACGATGAGAGATACACTGATAACTATTATAGCAAAAATCAGCGATTAAGCTCGTTGCCATATCATCTAATAGCTCACCTGATAATGCGGGAATTCACTCACAACAAGACCTTCGCGTGGTTTCCGTACAGACTCTTCTATGTGATGAGTGAAGACATCGGAGAATGCAAAGGGAGTGAATAGGATGAGAAGAAGAATATAAAGAGATGCGCAGACGAGCCCGAGACTCTCTGGGCTGTCCATTTATGAGTGATATGCACAAAGCGGGTATGGGATCTTCCTCACATAGGATCATCAGATACTTTCAGTAGGTCCCGCCCTTTAAGGCCGGCACAGACGAACGTGCTCCCAAGCGCAGGTACAAGATATAACGTGCCGAGGAGAGCAAAGATGGAGAAACCGAGTGAGGCGTGAAGTGCAGGCAGTGGAGGGACGGGGTCCAGGAGCGGTCGGAAGAGCAGCCAAAGCGCTACGGGTATGAGGGAGAAGAACAGCGCACGGGGAAGTGGTCTCGGGCGCAGAGACGGTGCCATCAACTCAGCATATACGTGAGGTTTCGATGAAGGAGAGACGTTAGAAAGTTAGGTAGCAGGTCGGGTACTGGGCTTTTTGATACAAGTATATGAATGCAGGAATCCCAGGAGCCCGTCCTGATTTCGAGAACGAGCAAAGACAGGGATGATTAGATTTCCTTTCCACGGAGCAAGAAGTACGTTTCGCGCCGCGCGGTCTCTGACAACGAACAGTAATAAACAGTACGCGTGAGCGCGCATGATTCCGTTTCCGGGACGCGTACGTGTCGGTCACGTGTATCTACCACCGGACTTCCGAAGCCGGAGAAAAGTTCTGAGGAATTTGGAAAGCCTCGACCGCAATCAAACCACACGAGCTGTTCGAGAACATAGGCCGAACGGACCCGGAGATCACGTTGCCTAATAGGTATCCAGTCTCTAGGACTTAGGACATGAATGAATTAGCGAAATTTCGGGGCTTTACTTTTAGTATTAATATTACAGTAATGGCGAATTCGAACGTGAGTGTGGAATGTAAAGATCAGCAAAAGTGTTAAGCGTTACCAAGATGCAGCTAATGCCACACTTTGACTGTGACAACCTCTCCCCAAATGCCGAATTGCTCCCTTTCGTTCGTCATTTCTATCGTCACCCGGACTCGACCACCGCACGTTAACTTTGAGGAACTGGACGCACCCACACGCCGCGCACTGCAATTACAGCAATATACGTGCCAGTGTGCCTTGTCTGCGTAGACCTCGCTCAGCTTATCTTTTCTAGCAGCTAGCGAACTTTCCTGGAATTTGCCAATGCTTTTATTCGCGCAAAGAGGAGAAATACGCGTGAGATCACTTCGATAGTCAACTAACTTGAAAACTCACGGTAACCCTTGCTCCTCGACCTTCTCCACAATAGCATTGACCCGAGCTTCAGTCGCGGGGTTCGGGCCACATATAGCCGCATAGCCACCATGGAAATCGAACGGGCCGCCTCCGGCCTGTGATCGGGCAAGCAAACCGTTCTTAATCGCGCATAGCAGCTCATCCTTAGTCTGGTATTCAACGCCTTGTGTCCAAGGAGCGGGACGCTTGATATCGCCGTTTGTAATACCTCCGGCCTTGCGCTTGCCCAAAACTTTCGCGGAACTGCCACTGGACTTCTTGCCCCCACTTTGACTCGCGGCTCTAAACTGTTGCATAAATGCTTCCAGCCCACGCAGAACCTCCTGCTCCTTCTTCTTCTTGTTCTTCTTCTCCTGTTCCTTCCTCCTCCTTTCAGCACTCGCTTTATCGCGGCATCCTGAGCACCGCTTGAATTTCTCGTCTTGCATGACTGCAGAGCAACTCTTGCAAAATCTGGGTATACCGTCAACGGGACTTCTGGTGCTGACTTACTTGACAAATGAGACAGCAGTCGCCGGCCGGGCCTGTGTCTTCGTAACCGACGACGGGGCTGGTAATGACGGAGACGGCGGGTCGAAATTCACAGCTGGAGGAACATACGTAGACTTGCCAACAGGTTTGTTCAGGATATCTTTAATGCGGGTCTTCTTCACTTTGTCTGCTTGCTCTCCATGAGTTTTCGGTTTCTTGCGCACTACCACTTCCTCCTCAGAGTCGACATCGCGAGACTTTCTTACTTTGTCTGAAGCGCGCGCTTCAGCTGTCGTCTCTGTAGACACCTTTGTGCTGCGAGCTCGTTTGTTCGCAGAATTGCTTGACTCTTTGCGCCTCGTTGACATACTTTCCAATGAAGATTGCGGAGCAGAAGGTAAATCCGTAATGTCTGGTATATCCATATCGAGGAGAATTGACGGATGAGTCGCCGTGAAGCGCGATATGGTTGATGGTAACTCCTTCCGCGGGTGCTTCAGCGTGCTCTGAGAGGTGAAGGTTTTGGTAGAGGCGGGGAGCGGTGGTGGAACGAACGACGATAATGCTTTAAGCTTCGGCTTTGTCGACCCGGTATGCTTTGAGGCTGTGCTCAGAGATATGCTTTTTCCGGTACTGTTTATCGAATGCGAGAGATACGACGACATGTACGCACTGAACAGACTCCCTTTCTGGACGGAACTTTGAGCATTGTTCAAGGCGGGCCGCTTCGATGCAGACGCTGACTTTGAGATCGTACTCCGTGGAAGAGACTTAAGTATTCTGTGCGGAGGTTCTGCTTTACTGGAGGGCATAGGAACTGCAGAGGAGGATCGGGCAGGAGAGGATGTGGGTACCTTGCGCTTGGGTTTAACCGGTGTCAGAGAACCGTTTGATATTGGCGACGGAGAATGCGGAGGAGAGGAAGATTCTATATTCGAGACCATATCGGAGTCAGAATGTGTGGCTGCGTTACGGCTGTTCTTAACCCCAGCCACACTAGCAGTAGAGCCGTAGGTCTTCGGAAGAACGTCTCTATGGGCTTTCATCGCATGGTTCCGTACATTTGAAGAATTCTTATGCGAATATTTTCCGCAAAGGCACTGTATCTCTTGGGTTTTAGAGTTTCGTTTTATATCCACTTTTTGACCTAGATCTCATATGAGCAAGCAATCGCATATGTTGTAGCGCGGCTGAAGAACTCCACCAACCGTGATACCATACACTCGTCGTTAACCCGTGAATCGTAGACCTATGCAAGCTCATGTTATGCTCCAGTTTCGTCTTCGAGTCTGCTTGGGTTACATAGTCGCAGCCACTGTACATGCATGATTTCTTGTGAAGTGTAGCCCTATGCAGTATCGGAAAGTATTCAGTGTCTACATCAAGAAAAAACATTCCGCACAAATACTGACATTGTCGTCGGAGAGTCCTTTAAAAACTGATCATCCAGTTCTGATATTCCGATATAATGAACCACCGATGACCTGGTCGTCGGGAGCGACCAAGCGTGGAATGATTGAAATCGTTACTGGGTACGCGTCGGTACCAACCACGTGATCGCGTCAGTCAGGTGCTCGAAAACAATTGAGCTTAAATATTTTATTTTCGCAAATCGATTGGTGTGGGGCCGACGGACTACAAGCCTCAAAACAACCGCGCCCGGTAGAATCGTCTTAAAATGCTACTAATACTGGAAGCGTACACAGTCTCTGCTTGACCGGAAGGGCGACTAGTGAGACTCGACTCGCGCCGCGCTCGGTGTGGAGTTCTTTCCTTTCTTGGAAGCTCCCGCTCGCCGAACCGACTCCATGGCTGACGAGACTTAGGAGGTCGACAGGAATGCCTGATATGCCTGGCGGGTAGATAAATAGGAGAGCGCCCTCTCTTTCTCGTAGCTAATCGAGGATCGCACCAGATCCCGTTTTTCGCGCACCCACCATCCCTCCCTTACCATATTGCTTTCTGCATGTATGTTTTCTGCAGCGGTCTCTCGATCCGAAAGAATGTATTTTTAGAGCGTTTTCGGTGGGCGAAAAGCCACCGGGACGCTGCGTCGCGCCAAAGATGCTCTTGAGTGCCTTGCTTGGACAACAGTCCGAACCACTGCCAATTAGATGTAACTTAATACAATCTAAGTACTGTTACAGTATGATGTCTTTTCGCGTGCAGTACTTGATTGGAATCTGAAACAGCTTAATATCATTACCACCGTCTTTACTCTAAAAGCTGCCGCAATACAATCGAAGATAGTAGCAAGATTAGAAGAATCTGAGGTTAAACACAAGGTCTCAATTACTATAGTACTAACTTTAGAGGTTGCACCACCTTTCCGATCTACGTGAACGCCAAAACACCCTGCCCCCGCTCAGGGTCCGTCATGCGATGTACTCGTACAGTGTTGCCAATACTGATGTTTGTCATATCTTGCGGCGTGATCAAAACGTACTGTTTCTGGTTGGAAGTGTTCGCCGTGTCGATCTATTGACATTGTCGTATCAGTGACACGAAGGCAACGAAGTATGCTGGACCTACCATCATCTTCATACTTATACGCCGGTTCACAGCATCCATGAAGACATCAAACTCATCTATAAAAACACAGATACGTCAGTAATAAATACGACAAGGAGGCCATGTCACGCACCTAGACATCTGATAGGACAGCCAATCGACTCCCAAAGCGATAAAAGCAGACAGATCGTGGAGAACGACTTTTCACCTCCACTGAGGGAACGAGGGTCTTTCTCTCTCGTATTTTGTGTAAGTGTCTGATCGTCCGTTTGCACCTATATAGACGCAAGAAAGCTGATTTACTGTATATTGATCCGACATCGAACTTACCTTAAGCTGCAGCGTCCCACGAGGATGGTCGAATAAAACTTTTCCGTAGTAGCCACGATTAGACAAGTGGTATTGGAAATACACCTTGCATCGTAATGCAATGTGTCTACGGAAGTCGTGCCATTTCATTACTCGAATCTTGATCGACTTCTTGAGGGCCTATAGGTTTGCAAATTCAGCAATATACTTGGTCAGGAATATAGTGTATATCACACCTTGTTCAGTGTCAACATGTTCTTCAGGTCCTTCTTGGCCGTATCAAGCGCAGCCTTTCTTTTGTTGACCTCGATAGTCATCTCTTCCACAGATGCGCCTTGCCTGAAGCAAACTCGTAAGAAATCTTACACAAAGGGGGGAAGCACAGACTTACTCTTTCTCCCTTTGACGCAAAGCAGTCTGAACAGCCTCTAGTGCGCGTTGCACTTCATCTGCCTTGCGTGGATTGTCCCAACGTTCGCAGTATTCCTCAGCTTTAGCCGTCCAGGCCTGACTGAAGATAAGCAAAGAACCGTTGAAAACGACAGTTCGTACCTCAAACTCTTCTTGTACGTTCTTTGCGATTTCTTCAGCAGTCTGAATCCCCTTCTGTTCTGCCTGTAGTTTATTGGCATACCACTGCATGCTGTTCTGCGCCTGAACTCGATTTTCCACCGCATCCGCGATCAGTTGCTATGGAGAACATTCGTCATCACGATCTCACTGGCAAATAAAACACTCACACCGATTCTGGTCCTCTCGCCGTCAAAATTACGAATTTGACGGTTGAGCTGTTCCAGCTTCTCCACAAAGGGAATCTGCGCAGCATCCAACTCTGCTCTGCTCTTCTCCACCGCCTTGAACTGATCAATAGTTGACTCTTTGTCTCTCTCCAATTCCTGAAAATATTAGAGTAATATGAGAAAAACATTTATGTAAGCAAGCTTTGAGCATACCGCCTTGGACTCCTCGAGCGCCTGGATGGTGACGGGCATGTCTTCATTGCTCTCAACCACGAGCGCATCTCTGATAGACCGCATTTCTCTCAGCCGCTGGTTCACCTGGGCTTCCTGTGCCTAAGCTCGAACTTCAGCGATATACACAGAAAACAGCTGCTGAAGCCTACGTTAAGGCCACGTATATCCTTCTGCAGCTGATCATAGCGGTGCTTGTGAACCTTCAATTTCTCGCCCATGGCACGATACTCTGCTTCGGCCTTCTTGACTTCATCCTCCCAACGTCTAAAGCGGCGGATTCAGTAAACGAATACGGTCGCCATGCACCATAATCAGACGTACGCTTTAGCGACAGAGGGATCATTCCCTGTGAACAACTGATGGCGAGGATCGCCGCCACCTATTCCGTTCATCGGATTGGACGAACCACCACCTTCGCTACGAAGCAAAATATTGAGTTCTAAACACCGGCTGCCCATAATGCACATACGCGAAGCGTTGGACCCTAAACAGGTCGGCAGACCATGCTATTCCACCCCTTCCTAAGGTCTGCAAAAGGTCATCGGCCTCTCGACGTGTAGGGGCGATAACAATTCTCTCAATGGAATTAGTATTTATCAGGATACGAAGCACCCATTCATCCGTCACCTGCATGATAGTTAACGGTAAATTCGTCGACATCGTGACCAAGTACTCACATCCAGAGCGCGCAAGACGGTAGGCACCCCCGCGGGGGGCTCTCCCCTGCTGTAATCGAACAAATCGACCTCCGAGATAGTAATGGTGCTTCGGTCACTATTGAAAACTCGTGTATAAGCAACAGTTTAGAACAGGGGCATACGAATTTCTTACTTTCTGGTGCGACGGAGTAGGTCGTACAGAGGCTGCCGATCGCGCGGATCCGTAATTGCAAACCCACTCATCATGCTACCCAGCTGCACGCGCATCAAAGGGGCCCACCTTTCCGGCTCCAGAACATTGACATACATTCCAAACGGTCCTACGGGCCTATTACCGTGCCATCTCATCTGTTGAATTGATTGTAGCACCTGGTCCATATTGTTACCAAATGGCGCGAGTTTATTCTTCTCCCTTGCGATGCATTGCTGCAACTGATTCTGACTCTCCATAACCCGGTTCTTGAGCGCATTGACCTCACCCTCCATCTGTTTGCCGATTTGTTCGAATTCCTTAAGCTCAGCGACCTTCTGCTCCTTCTCCGTCCTAACAGTGTGTAGCCGACGTTCGGCTTCAGAGCAGTCAGCTTGGGCTTGCTGTAGCTTTAAGTTGGTCTCCTCCCGCTTCCCCTGTGACAGTCCCTCAACGCGGGCCTTCTCTTTCTCGATCTGCGCATTGAGCGCAGAAATCTGATTCTTGACGTTGGTGAGGTTAGTGTTCATCGTTTTCTGCTCTTCCTATAAATGCACAAGCTTGTCAATTGAATCTAAATCCTCATCTATAAAATGTATATGCTCACCTTCAAGTCAGCGATTTTACCCTTGTTGTCTCTCATTTTATCCGTGAGAGCTTTCTTCTGGTCTCGAATCTGTTCAATTTCGCCCATTCCTTCGAGGTCAGCCTCATAAGCCTCCACTGTACGAGAGGCCGCATCAAACTTTTTCTGTCAGTAGCATGTTAGCATGGACGGCACTCAATCCGACAACCTTTCCTGACCTCAGCGGTAGCGAGATCGGTTTTGATCTTGCTCGACCGATGCCGGAGTTTACTGACTTCCTCTAACTTAGTCGTCAACTCCTGCATAATGACAATATTAGGAGATGGAGAGTTCGAGCAAATGTGTGAGCAAACCATCTCCTTGCTAGCAACATGGGCCCACGCAAGCTCCTTCTTTAGCTCATCAGCCTTATGACGTTGCTCGCGGGCCTTATGAGCCTCTTGGAAATGGTTTGTGGCGTCGTCTAACGCCTCCTCTAAATCGGGAATTGCTTCGGACTTGAGTTTCAGAAGCTTCCGGGTCTGGCTAATACCCTCCAGGCAGATTTGATATTCTTCGCTTAACTGGCTTAGCTGTGTACCACGAAGGAAGAACTAGCCGAACATGATTAGTCAAATACATCGGTACAAATATGTTATTACCTTATATTTGTCTGCAGGCTGCGAGGCACTCAAAAACTGTCTACGAAGCGACCTATTAGGAACAGCGTGTATAACAACTGAGTGTGGAGCTACACGCTACCTAGCAGAGTCTTGTGAAGCCGTCATCAAACGAATCTTGGCAGCATCCTGCGAGACGCACCTTGAGTAAGGATATTCATCGGGTTATCGACTTGTATATTCATGTGGTCGCAAATAGCGGATAACTCCTCCCGTTTAGTCGAAATCACTCGATTATCCTTGCTTTTGATTTTGTATGAGGATGAGCCCTCCTTGGTAAAACGACGTGTGATGGTGATGCTCTTGCCATATTCGCTGGGTTTGTATGCCTCCTCACCCTGATTCTTCAAGACGACCGTAACTTCTGCCACACTGGCCACCGTAAAAAAACAATGAAGTGCAAAATCAGCAGCGAACTCAAGTATTGAACGTACCCTTGTCCCTCACGAATAAAAGATTTCAGACCGGCCCCGCGCCCTGTAGAAGTAGCTTTCCCGCCTAAAGCTACAGTCAATGCAGAGAGAACCGCGCTCTTGCCACCTATCAGGGGAAGAGTAATAGTGCAATGATTGAATATATGCACAGTGATTTAGTGACCGTTGAACTCACTTCCATTATGACCTATGCCCGCCGAGTTAGACTTGAGCAAGGAACATCAGACCAGGCTCACATACCGATAATGAAATTGATCTGCGGTCCGAAAGTAAACGTCAAGTACTTATGACACATGAATTGATGCATTTCCAGCGACTCGATGATGCCCATCTCTGCGATGCCCTGAATATGTCGAATCCACAACCACATCGAATTCATTCTTAACATTGCAGACAACTAAGGCTCACCCCTTGTGTCTTGCCCTTGGACATCACTTTCTCCCGGATAGCCTCTTCGTATTCCTCCTCAAATCTCCTCTCCTCATCTTCGTCTAACGCAATGTCCGCTACATTGTCGTCCTCATCGTCCTCATCATCGGCTACATCCTCGGTGCGTTGACGCGCCTTGCCCTTGCCTTTCGTGCGACTGATCGCCTGACGAATTGTCCCTTCGATTTCATCCTCACTGCTCTTTGTACGAACGCGCTTAGAGGCCTGCGAGGACGCATCTTCAATGTCGCTGTTGTCCGATACGGCTCTGCGCTTCGGCATCTGAAGAGTTGTTAATGATGGAAGTCCGGGTAGAAGGACGCGTCGCGACGCGTCGAGTGCGACGATTCACAAATAAGAACAAATAGCGCAATAAATGACGATTAGTCCAGAAGTGGAAATAATCGTAATAGCAGTTTTTGTGTACTTAGAACCACAGGACAGAAAACAGCCTGAAGTTCACTGGATTATATCTTACTTGATAGCTCGGCCACCCAGTACGCTAGAACATCCAACGGCTTGACAGCGTGACCGATGGTTGCGACCAGATGAAGTTTCTTGATGAGTCCAAATATAGCCGAGCTGGCGGCAGAGAATACAAAGACGTGCGAACGCGTCCGTTCTCTCATCTTGCCTGCGCTCTCTCATCTCCGGAAGTTCATTATTCAGCTCTCGCTGGCCTTGGTGTTCTGAGGCATACATTCTCTTTCATTTCGCTCTTTCATAATCTCGCTCCTTCATTCCGGAGTGAAGCATGGCCCAGCCAGTTATCTATCGCACGCCCCCTCTCGCCGGACGACCGCCCTATGCAACCGACGAGCCGGACTCTGTATATCAACAACACCCTACTGAGACCCGCAGAATTAGACAGCAGCCGCCTTCGAACCCCAACGACAGGACATCTGCGTACAACATGTGCGTATTTTCTCCCTCGCTAGTTGGAATCATGTGTTGTCGTAAGCGTTGGGAGTGCCCACGTTTTGAGGGGCTTATATGGATGGCAATGGTGCGCATGGATGGTCGACGATCGCTTGTAGTGATATTCGTTCAACCTTGCAGTGATTTCGTTTAGTGTGTATAGCCGGGTCACTGAATCCCGATCCTCGCATCCAGGTACGACCAGTACTTAGACGGTTCGGGTCGTGTCCCTCCCGCCGAAAACCCATTCGACGATAGCAAAAGGGTTCCCCAGCAGCCCATCCCGCTTGCTGCTCCTAAGCCTGGCTACGCCGCCCCCGTTGCCGCCCTCAACCTCTCACGCCCACCTCGCGCCGCCACCCCAGAGGGCAAGCAGCATATTCCTGCGCCTGCACCCGCGATGTCAATGTCGCCCGAGATGTCGCAGGCGTTTCCAAAGCCACTTACTCTCGTCTCCCGACAGAACTCGCCTGTCTCGCCCCATTTCCCGCACTCACCTCTGGAGCTCCAGGCTCCGATGACCCCGATTGCGCCTGCGTTTATTCGTCCGTCTAGCGCGGCCAGTACAAGGCGCGATGTCAAGTTTTCGCCCACTCAACCCATTTTGCGCGGCGACAAGGAGGAGACACTTCTCCCGAGGCGAGGCCAGGGCGAGGATTTTTGGCGACGCTTCAGTATGGTAGCTAAGGAAGACCACAATGCTCGTGGAAGCAAAAGGTACGTTCTCCGTTTCTTATCGTTGATTCTGGTCTTACCCCTCCCAACAAGTGCATGGCTAAGGAAGACAATGAACGGGAGCTCGCGCTACTCTCGTTGGGTATGGGTCATTGGAATCTTTCTGCTACTCGTATGTCATCTTAGCTTCACTCTTTGTTGGGTCGGGATTCACGCCGTGCACTCGTAGATCATCATTGCAGCTATCGGTTTCGGTGTTTACAAGTCGCAGCATGACTCCAACTCAGACTCCTCTGTTGTAACAGCCATCGGTGGCAGCGCCGATGAAGGCGTTACGACTTCATCTGCCGTCGCCGGCGCATCGACATATCTGCATGTTTCTCCGACGCTTACGCTCAAGGACCGGGGCATCTTGGACGACGTAGTACCTACACTCGTATCCCTCCCACCTGTCCCCATCCACGTCCCCCCGGAATCAGGCGACATTGCGCACATTGCGCGCCACTCTGTCCGGCATCGACGCAGCCTTGTAAATCGCACCCTAGAGTGAAGGCCTCCAGGAGACGACGGGCCGCTGCCGTTGTACATACAGACCTGCCTTTGGAGCAGCTAGATCAGTCTTCTTTTGGGACTGGTGTCGTGCGCGACCCGCCTCCCGTCCGCTCCTTACGCTCGGCTCATGTCATTCTATCCCGTCGCGGGACATTATCACGGTTTTGATCTTCCGTGGCCTTCCCTACCCCCTTCGCATACGCCACTGAACACTTTTGGATATCGTTCTTCAGACGGACTCGCGGACTGACAGATTTCTGTGCCTGGTTACTGTTGTCTCGTTTGTTGGTTTGACCTGGACCCTTCGGGTGCACTCTAGGCGTGTTGTTTATTTCTTTGGATCCTTTCTCTGGTTATACCCTGCTTCACCCCGCGACGCGACACTCATGTATTTACTTACTACTTATCACAATATGACGATGGTACTTGGTCGTACAATTTCAAACTGTATGGAGGAAACCAGCTGTCGCCGTGCTCCATATTCATGGAACAAATCAGCGTGAAAATCGAAAGCTGCACTATCGTATTCCTTTATAATGATGACGTAAGCAAGAATCCCTCGACGCCCTCAGTGCGAATTACAACTTACGAGAAAGCCTCGATTGAATTCAAGACCTACTAAGGGCCCGAACCTTTCATTATGGAATCCCAACAGCGTATTGAAGCAGTTTCCAGATTCCTCCTGCAGTCACCACCGGGAGAAATTAACGATGTACTCAACGGTAAGTCGTTGCTCTTTGGATCATCTGCTCATGACCGCAACGCGAGCCACCATGGACATTCCAAACAGATGTGCGCAACATCATCTCCGACGACGATTCATTGCAAGAAGGCGTTCTTCCAGCTTTGCGCGAGTATAACTTAGCGCAGTTTATCACTGCGGACGTTCCAGGGCATAATCACCAGGTCAGCCTTATTGGTGACCCCAGCCAGGATTCATAGCGGCTGACTGTCCGATGGCGATTGGGCATGTATTGCAGTCCATCATTAGCGACTCAGCGAAAGTCACGAACTTGAGTGGTGCAGGAGACACAGACGAGGTGTTGGACAGGTTCTGGGACCCGCGATCGAGAACAAGTTTTCGCTTTGACCACATCAGTCTTGTGCGTCCATATTTTCCCCTCTTGCTAGGTTCTCTGTAACCCTCGACTTCAGGAAGCGTCCGAGCCTGAACCTATCGAGCCCGATGCTGCATCAGAGCCATTCCGGTAGGTCCTCCGACATGTACCTTGCAGTCGTCACTTCTTCATCGGGTATAACAGCGCGGCATTGGAAGCATCCTCGCTATCTTACCTTACTGCCCACTTCCACGACGGTGTTGCCTCGGTATTTCCCGCTCAAGGCTTTGCGTCTCGCTTCTATATTCAGATTGTAGCGAATAAGTATAACCCATCTAACTTCTGGTACGCCTCCGCGGTCCCTTTTGTCCTACATAAAAGAGCGATGAACCCCAATCTGATGAATTTCAGGTCAGGCAGGTGGCGGTCGGAGTACATAATTGATCTGGAAGAGAAGCAGCTCAAGGGCAAAATTCTTGTTAACGTACACTACTACGAGCAAGGCAACGTACGTCTTTTTATTTTCGGAATCTGATGCTCGTTAACTCGCATGCGTGTGCAGGTACAACTCTCTACCACGCACACCGTTGAACTTCCGCTTCCCCCGACGATCGTGCCTTCGTCTGCTGCTTCCTCTGCTTCGAAGGTTCTTGCCGTGATCGAAGTGGAGGAGGGTAAGTATCAGGCGTCGCTCAATGACGCCTATGCAGAAATGGGCGAGAAAACATTCAAAGGGCTACGGCGAGCCCTGCCCATGACGCGCTCGAAGCTAGATTGGGATAAGGTTAGTACCTACGTAGTAGATTGAGATAAAATCACGATTACTAACATTTAACTGCTCACGCACAGGTGCTGGGTTACAAGCTGGGAGCAGAGCTAACATCAAGCAGAGGCGTGATGAGCGCGTCGTAGTTTCTTACATGGGAATCGACTGGTGGGTAGCAGAGGAATCCAAGCATCATAGCCGCGGAAATAGTGATAATTTGATTACGTTGTATTCTGACTAAAGATCCAATGCGCTTCCGATACTGACCTCATTGATTACCGCAATATTCATAAGACGACATCCACAGGTTTATACTGTCTGGGGTTTTTACAGGTGGTTAATACTTCAACCTTCAATGGTCGGCCGAAAGCAGTTCGAGTCGTCGAGTAATTATGATGAAAATACTGATTGCTACTATCACAAATGGCGGGAGTACCAGTAAGAAACGCATTGCAAGGTAGCGCTCTCAGACGTCGAGATTCATTGTCAGCATCGACTTCAGTAAATATATACACACGAGACAAAACCGCAAAGTACCATATCAGTATTCCGACGAGGAACTTAGAACCTTCAAGATGTTATGCCATGTTCCAACTCAGACGCCTGATGCATCACATCCCAGCAATTGCTGCCAAAGCAAGCCGATCCCATCTTCTTCGCAGCCAACTTGCATACCATTATCTCGAAGGATGTAATACGACCTGTGAGGTGTCTGCACTACGGCCAGAGCTGCATGCAGCTGCTGCCCTTCGGACGCAGTAAAATACACGCTCTCGATGTGGTGATGTCTGCAGGATCATCAGTCATTGTCATTCAGCCCGGAGCTGGCTATGATGGACCTACTCAGGAAGGTACAAGTTGACTAATTTTGGCCTCTGCTTTGCACTAGGATTACCAACTCTGGGCGCAGGTAGCCCAGCAAATTCTTGGGCCATAGCCGTCGCTGTCATCCATTGCCCACCAATACTGAAACCCCACCCGTCAGCTGGAGGAATATCTACTATTATGTTGCCTTACCTATTGGCTACGACACATGCAAATACGTAACGCTCAGCTACAACACGTTTTGCCTCCCCAAGTGCGCCCTCGCCGACGATGCGTTTAAGCCAAAGTCGACTAATTGCACGATCATACTCTTCGTGATTTGCCCATTTGAGCAGACTCAAGAGTGAGGACGATGATCCAGAGTTGGAAGGTGACATATGGTCTTCAATGTAGGAGGACCAGTCGGCACGAATGGGAAGCGTGCTTAACTCTGAAAAGCTTGAAGCAAAAGTATCGGAATTGCCCTTTGGGGACATTAGGGATGGTCGTCCTACAACTTCGCATGTCGCTTCTAGAACGTAAAAAATCTCCATGATGGAAACCGTTTTGGACCGCGATACAACAGTGATACTCCAGATCTCGCCCTTAATTACCGGCTGAACATCCGCTATAATACCCCACAGTTGTGGTGTAGCAGCTACACAGTGGTTTCCATCTCCAACCGATAACGCAAACCATAGCCTGGTTATGACAAACCTCAAAGCCGGTATTAAATCAGGCTATACGCGCTACCGCCGTGGCCAGTAAAAAAAGGCATACCGTAGGGCTATTACAATTTGTCTTTCATCATCTGGGCTGGACCACAGACGCATTGCAATAGGATTTGACAGACCATTCCCCTCAAAAAAATTGTGAAGGAAGGATCTTTCATAGACACGCAGTCGCTGGATCGCTTCAGTCTTCCGGAGGCGCAAATATGGCCACATATTGATCATTGCCTGTGAATAACAGTCAGTCACCTCTTGCTCGAAGCGTCTTCCACCGTAGTAACGACTCAGAATAGAAGATGCAGACAAGTAAACTATGGCAAAATACGGTAAGTATTATTGCGAGTCCAGGATCTGTAGCGTACCTACCTGCATAGCGAAGCATGCGCGAGACCTGAGCACACTGTGTTCGCTCTTCATTAGACAGTCCGCTAAGGATGACTGCCCAGGCCTGCACTCGCTTTCTCTGGGAAAGCGAAGGCGGAAGTAATATTGGCACAAGCGAAGGAGTCGGAGGGGTAATCGGAAACTCGAGGTACCGCAGCACGGGAATTTTTTTGTCGACTGAAGGCTTAGTGCCTTGCACAGGTCTGTTATGAATCGACGAGACAGTGTGTGCATGTGCGAAGCTAGAAGCCGGAGCAGGCTGTCGGTCATTAATCAGCTTTTTGAAGTGCCATCCAGTGGGCTGAGCAGTAGAAGGGGTTCTAGAGATCGGATTAATGGTACTAAGAGCTTTGGATGTGCCAGACGAGTTACAGAAAGCAGTTTGTTCTTGGCGAGCGATTATATCAGCTGGGATAAATCCAGGCAGCGGAACAGACAAATTATAAGGCTTGATAAGTCGATTGAACGGAAATGAAGATGCCGCCAGATAAGCCGAGGTAGTGCATGTCCCGGAGGCAGTAATGCTGTCCATCACCTTGCGCTTTTTGACAGAGTTTAAAGGAACCCCAAGCAATCGTTTATCACCAGTGACAGGGTTGACGAGAGCAGCGTTAGTGAACGTACGCGAGGAAGAAAACCTAGAGTCAGATAGGACTTCAGTAGATATCGTCGACCGTGATACTGCTGTGGGGGTCGCATTAGGAATCACATGAGAAGCAGAAACAGAGTGACTAGGCTTGAGTGATGTAGTCACCAGCGCGCGCAGTACAGAAGGATCAATAGGTGGGCTACAAGCAGAAGGTCTTTCGGACAGACGAGAAGTAGGTTCCTTGAGTTTTAGGCCATCAACTGCGGGCGTTACACTCGTGGTACTTCTAGATGATGCCTCTAGAGTCACATTCTCCAGAACAAAACTGGATGTATGCGCAACAGTCGCTACCATTCCGTTCTGTTTCTTTCGTCGTGGATTTATTCTATTTTTGGTAGGACATGTGGGGGGATTTTGGATTGCATTTTCACTAGCAACTCCTGTGGAACAGATTCCTCGTTCAACGTCAACAGCTAGAAGACCTAAATGATCGCCATGAGGTGTGTTTTCATCCCTGGCTTCTTCGCGTTGGAGAAGAAGGTTACAAGACGTAGTTGAGATGCCAAGATCACTGCTTGCAGCGCTCTCTTTGAGCCTCTGGATCAAGGCACCCTTGCCGAGTTTTGAATAACCGGAAATTTTCTGAGCCTTGCAGAACGCCTTCAGCTGGGATACCGTTAATTTGCTCGGGTCTGGAGGGAGAGCGCTCGTCTCAAATGGGACGATGCTGCCACTACTCATCGCTGGGATCAAAACAGTATGAATAAGAACGAATAACATCACGGACATCATCGCAAAAGAAAAGTGTTCAAACATGATTACTTACATGTCTTTATCATGAACTAGAACTGAATATATATGTGCTTCCCTCCGACCTTTCGACAAGACTTACAACAATTGCTGTGAGCTTCAAAAAGACGACCTATAAGTAACGCACTTAAGCGTGAGGGCCTTCAAGTCAGTTGCATTTGACCGACGGTGCCCTTCCTTAATCAGTACAAAGCTCTTGCACAACAGACACAAATATGAACGGCCACAAAGACTTGAAGCTTGAAGTTCTGAGACTGCAAGCAGCCATTCTAAGTAGGAGGCCATCAGGCCGTGTACCCGAATAATGAAGTCATATTTTTATGGAGCACACAACTACCAGTGCTAGTACACTAGCCAGGATTTCCGGTAGTTCATTCACTTCAATCACTCACGCTCAATTTGAAGTTCTATTCATGACTGCGCCCGCACGTCCGTTGCTCATGGACCAGGTCTTAGATAACATACGCAATACTATGATGGATACTGGAGATGCAGGAAGTGCAGACCGCGTATTTCCTGTTAAATTGATAGGATTGATAGCCTGAAGGCCTCCACTCGTCGGTGGATATGTAACTCGGCAAGTTACGTATGCGATATATGAGAGCGATGGGTTTGGCTTTAAAGAAAGCTTTACATATCTAACTTGAATCCAATGGAATAAGTTATTCAAGGCTAGGACAGCCACGTACACTCGGAATGGCATCCCGCAAGACACAAGCGCAACGAAAGCTCATTGTACCTTTCCCTGCTTCGCTTGAAGCCACTGTACTGGATGTCGCCTGTACATCGGCCAAGGAGGTATAACGATCTGGTCCTCGTCAGCAGGAGACGATCTGTGGCTCATTATGAGGGACTCACCAGATACAGAACGACGCACGCGATAGAAAACGCGCCAAGCGTAATACGTAGCGATTGGAGAGCAAAACCGAGCAGAAATGAACCAATCTAGAAGAGTCAATTAGTCTCATGCATAGTGTATTCGTAGGCTGCTCACCGTTGCAGCGATGATAACTGTCCTGACTAGCGTCTCCACCTTTTTCTGCCCCTCGAAGTCCTAGAATCCAGTTTATGGCCAGCACAATGTCACACAACAAGTTAACACTCACGATTTTCCCCTCAAACACCTGTTGTAGATACGCTTGCATGGCTAGCGTCTGTGATTGAGTGAGCCTGTGAGGGCATGCCTCGACGACGGACATCGACGCGGCGCCAGTCCGGCTCCTTTTGATCCGATGCAGCCAATAGAGCTCTACCAATACTTCTTGCTCCAGTCACCATCATGCCACGAGCCTGAGCAACCTTGAACACGCCTCAGTCTGTTTCCGCCACATTGGGCACAATGGCTATCATGGATCAACAAAATGGAGACCATGATATTATGCGCGTATGGTCTCTGCTTACAGAAGTCTCTGAACAACTTAGCCAGAGTCGCACTGTTTCTGTGTCGCTACACTCGTTGGCGGGAGGTATCAAGGTTGGTCACATTCGTAGAGGTTGCGTTCCCCACTCTGAGTGGCCCTCCTGCAGACGCAAGCAATACACTCACAGACTGGATTCGTGTTGAGACGGTAATGTTGCACTCTGGATAAGGAGATCCTTCTTATGAACTTGGACGTGCAGCTTCAATTTAGACAAACCAAAAGGCATGTTCATATCTCGCGTCATTAATCAAAATGCATTGAATATAAATATATTTATAGACGTATATGATGCTGAGCTTGAGCGTATGAACGCTGCCATGTCGGCAGACAATCAGATGCTGTTGAATGACAACAGGCAACTCAATACACTTATACGAGAATATGAACAAACTCTTGAGAATCTCATGAGCACATTCCGTACGCGCGCAGTAAGTCCCATTTATGGATGTTAGCGATAGTTCTTCTGTGTAGTTAGAGACCCTGAGTTCAGCGGTTGGTGATTATCTGAGCTTGGTTTTGTGATAATTGTCTGCTATGACTCCCAATGAGTGGTTTACAGTGGATAGTGAAAGTTATCATTTTGATGCGAGTGGGCTCTGACATGAAATTATTCCTAAATCTTACTCACATCTCTCTCTTTGACTAGTACGAAGTACAAGAACACGAACTTGCACTCATGCGCGAATACGAGAGTGTCATTGTTCAACGCGAATCCGAGGCTCTCGATGTTGCACTAGCTGCCAGCAATTCTCGATCAGAGCACCTGGCTCGTGTGGGCCGGCTGCTCCGTGCTGTCATGCGCAAACTGGGTGGAGAGGATATCCAAGCCTACGAGAGGATGTCAGTCTCAGAGGGCTCATCTGCGTTTATGGTTGAAGTCTCATCTTCTGCAATTTCTGCGACTGATCACACACGACCAGAACCCAACGAGAACAGTACCAGTACTGTTGAGGATAAGGAGGACAGCTATGCTGAGTTGGCGAGGGAGCTTGATGGAGAAGAGGAGCCAGACCGTTTTCAACGACGACTTGCGGCAGCAGAGTGGGCTCTCGAACGCGAGAGCGAGCTTGCGCGGTTAGAACAGGAGAACGAAGAGCTTCGGAGGTTGTTAAAAGGAGTCCTCAATGCAGATGCCTCTGCTGCTCTCCCTGCTCCGGCAGTCCCCCGTCCTGAACCTCCTAGCGGAGAGCGTGTCCAATCAGGGAGAACATCACCAGCGTTGTCGACTTCCTCTTCCGGTACGGTGCGACGGCAGCTCGGTGGGCCGGCGGGGACAGTTGGCCCATTTGGGACGTACAAGAAGCGGGTATCAGGTTAACTGGCAGGAAGAAGTGAGTTGTCTGATTTTGGTGTATATGTTTGCTGATTGAATGGGTACACCAGGGTTTCACGACGATTTGAATCATATGGATCTCTATGTTCTTGCTCTCTCCTTGGATACTAGTTTGGCAATGTTATCCGTCATAAGAAGTGCAGACCGTACGACGAGCTGTCCTGACCACAAGTGAGGTCAAGAAGCTTATTCCGCTATCCTCAAACTAGTTTTGCCAGCTGCCTCTTCCAGGATAAACTATAATCAGGAATGATCTATCTCAGCAAGTGAATAAGACTCTGGATTTTCTTTAACAGCTAATTTGGTGCACCTGTCGCACACTGCGGGCAATATCTCAAGTTCGAGTAGTGGACATGCGTCGAACACAATTCGCAGGAGATGGCGAGTTTTCATTGTGTTCAGAGTTCGAACATTGGGAATGTTTGACTGCTAAACACAGGTCAGTTGCTGCAATGTCTAAATAACATGTTTAAGCTCCGAAAACGTTTAAGAAATATTATCTCCAGCAACTGATATTTTCTTGATCTCATATCCGGACGCAAAGAAACGTCTGGGTATGAGACCAGTTTCTTCATGTTCGGTGGCTGACTTCCGGGCATTCTCCGCAGTGCTGTTTTCTCGTGGTCGATCTTAAATGCATT
Source organism: Fibroporia radiculosa (assembly GCF_000313525.1). Taxonomy (NCBI): domain Eukaryota; kingdom Fungi; phylum Basidiomycota; class Agaricomycetes; order Polyporales; family Fibroporiaceae; genus Fibroporia; species Fibroporia radiculosa. Next base: position 18,034 of record NW_012133179.1, on the reverse strand, counting down.
TTCCGACATGCTCGGAATGACAGTGGTCGGCCAATAAAATGAAATAATATTGATCCACTCTCATCAAGCTTAAGCTTTATTTCCAAGAAGTTCTTGGCTGAGTACTTCAAGAAACTCCGGAGAACATCGATATGATTGGACTCGTGGCTGAACCCAGTCTAGTGACGGCAATCAGATTTACTACCGAGAGAAATGCGGGTCTAGAGGTTTAGAAGAGCGCTGAAACTAAATCTAGCGATATTGTACTATTTAACCGCCTGAGGCTAGCTTCGAAAGATAAACATGAGTATCAACCTTGAACCAAACGACGACTCGTTCCAACTCTATGACCTTCGAGTGGAGGTAATTTGTCCGCCTGGAGAAAGGATAATGTGTGGGGCGAAGGATGAAGACTACTTCACCCTCGAGGGCGAAATGCTCAAACTACCACCTGGCCAGGGTATATCGATCTACTCACTAGGTTCGTTGTAAGATCTTCTCATTAGCATGTCATAAGATTTAGTGCATGATATTTATCGAGTCATGCTTAGGATCCGTTCTCCCGCTTCTGGCTGCGAAGCAGCGCGTTACCGCACCAAACGATTGGATATCAACCGATGCAGAGGTTGCTTGTCCAGATCCATATTGTCCCAGTCGGCTACGCATCATTCGAACAGCACTTCGTACGTTCAGACATGGCGATGCAACAGCTGTTCCCCTATCTGGGGTGATCAGAAAAGAGGCAGGTTCTCGGGTGAAGTGAAAGGGTGTGGTCTTTGACACGTTTGGGTACGAGACCAGGGTGTGTTATATATTCACCGGCAGCAAATGAAACAGTTCTTGCAGTGTGGGAGTTCGTCTCCGGTTGCACGCTAGACTGTAAGGACATATGTGGGTAATGCTATTTGTTGTGGGCCTGTATCTTAGCTCTACGTAGAGTATTGTTTAAATGAATCAAATTGAGCGATCATATTTGCCTATCAGATAAGTTTGGCGGAGCCGAAATCATAATGAGCCGGCGGCCTACCTGAAACGGATGCCCGACTGCTCGATCCAGGCTCTCCACCCGAATTGAAATAATTGCTGGCGTCCATTGACTCGGACGGGTAACACTTGCTCAAGTCGCTTTCCATGACCATTTTTACCCTCTGTCTCCTATAATGGCCAGCGTCGCTCGCCCTGCATACTCTTTCTTCGATGTTGTTCGCGAAGCGGTAGAACATCAGGTTGCTCAAGATGATGCCGAGCAACCAGAGCACCCCCAAACGCCTCCCATACCCCACACAAATCAGACAGGCAAACAGACGAATCGCGATTTTGTTTATGAGGAGCCCGAGTCATTTGCACAGGACGAGAACGAGGACGAACCTCCTTCTCCATTAACTTCTCGCACTGGTCACCCACCTGCCCTTACATGGGGGTCGCCAGTGTCTGCGTACCGCCAACCACCGCCAGATACACCTTCTGGGCGGACGGGTCCCCCCAGGTCTATCTCAAGGAGCTATTCAATGTCCGCCTCAAGCGTGCGTGTCGAGTCGAGGGGGCATTCAAAGCGGCTATCCGAGCCACACGCTCGCGTAGAAGATTTAGAAGGCGGGGGGCCGGACAAGAGTTCTGACTTCCCGCCTAGGACCGAATTCCGTGGGGCGTTGGAATATGAGAACCCTCAGCAAAGGGAGCGCGAGCGGCTGAAGGCGGAGCGGATGGCGAAGAGACGGAACAGCATTGCACAAGAGCAGTGGCAGCCCATGCGTCGACGAATGGATACACCACGCGTGGAAATTCCCCAAATGCAACTCGATGTACATGCATATGACTATGGTGGTATGCAGAGTCCAGCAGGATCGCAGACCCCTCAGGCGAGTCCGGAGAGCCCGAAAGCGAGGACACGCATACAAGCCCGGCATTCGCTCTCAATGTCACAGAGCCAGGATGAGGGCGAGACCAAACTAAATGCCGCACCGAGGTGGAACCGTATTCGATCTTTGATACCTCAGATAGTGAACCAGAGCAAGAACCCACACCCGTCGTCGTCTGCGGTCGCCCCGCAGTCTGTGAACATTACTGACGAACTCATGGCCGGCGGACTATCTGCGCTTGTTTTGCGACTGTGGTTTGAGCGTGACGAGAAGGGTCACCGACGTGTTCCTGCGTTGCTTCACCGGTTACGCATTCGCGTGAGCGACAGTTTACACCCGTTGCATGGCCACAAAGCAGTGTTTCGAATCGAATGTGAATATGCTAATGGGGCGGTACGATGGGTAGTATATCGCCAGCTGCGCGAATTTCTGTCGTTACATACGCATTATACGTTTTCTAATGCCTTTCAACGCCAATTGGACACCTTACCAGAGTTCCCGCGCACCAGTACGTCGCTCCTCTTATGACTACATATCGTTAATCCCATGTCTACTAGGTCTCCCTTACTTCAAGTTCTTGAAGGAACGAGGTAAGGACGTCGGTCGCGCCGACTTCGCCCGCCTTCAGCGTGAAGCCCTTGAGAACTATCTCATCGGCCTGATACGTGCTGTGGTGAGATTTGGTGGCGCAATGCTGTAGATACGCGCTAATCTGTGCTAGATGTGGCACCCGGCGGCCAACCGTCTCGCAGGCTTTCTTGAGATCAGCGCCCTCATGATAGCTCTTGCACAATCTGGTGGTGCCCAGTATAAGGCAGGACTGCTGAGGATCGATGCCGTTGGTGGTAAGGGAACAATTGGCCGGAAATCGACCACTTGGACGGAGCGGAAATCACAAAAGTGGTGCTCTGTACGTGAGAGTTATCTCGTCGTGCACACAGAAATGGGAGAGGTATTGAAGCTTCTAGGTGCTCCCCCTTAAAATCCTACTGACACGTGCTTTCCTTCCTATTAGCTTTCGGTCTGGGATGTCTTTCTTATCGACTCGGATTTCAAAATCGAACGGCCTACCCGATATTATCGGCAGGGCCTGAATATCTTCACTCAATTTGAGGACGATCATCCCACCGAAGTCCAGAACGGCGGCGGAAAAGAGAAGCATAAACATCTAGTAATTGAACCCGAGCGTCATCCTCGGCGCGTCTCCTCCACTCTCGGCTCGGTAAGAGGCCATGTTTCGAAGGTATTTAGTTTTGGGAAACACCACCGTCACAGTCGGCAACGAAGTCAGTCGACCACCGGTCATGCAGCCAGCTCATCGATGCACCGCGCCAGCTCAGGATTCTCGCATGCACCGTCGTCACCCCCATCTTCGAGGCCACTGACGCCCATGTTGGATCCATCGACGAACACAAATCCGTTACTAGGGCCTGATGATCATGAAGACCGTGGCCGTGATGATGCCCCAGGAAGTGAAAAAAACAAGAGGCGATCAAATGAAGTCTCCAAGCACACATTCTATGTAGAGAACTCTCAAATGCGGCTCAAGCTCTTTGCTAGAAACGAGGTATACCCGACTCGTCCTGTGCAATGATATATCTCTAAGAATATTGGTAAATTCAGCGTCAGATGCTACAGTGGATTGCGGCACTTGAGCGAGTGGCCCGTGAATGTCACTATACCGGCAAAAACAGGTTCGATAGTTTTGCTCCAATCCGCCTGAATGTTGCCGCACAATGGCTCGTTGATGGTGTGCGTTTCTTTTCTTTTGGCACGTAGTACTAGCTGAAAACAAGCGATTTGTAGCGGGACTACTTTTGGAATCTTTCTCGAGCGATTCTGCTGGCAACAGAGTGTATATATATACATGATTGGTGGTTGTCTCCAGGTAGGCATGGATTTAGATGAGTTCGAACCGAGTCTGACTTAGTTCGTAGATCTTCAAATGCGACGACCACATATGTTGAAATATCGATTGGATAGCCTACTGGAGCGCAAAGCGAAGGAAGGAGTCAAGATTTATGTGATTGTCTAGTAAGCCCAAATTCATGGCAAATTAGTTGGCGCTCATGAACAGTTAGTCAAGAGGTTTCTAACAGAACCACGCCTACTGATAGCAAGTATGTTATTTGTTACGCACATGGGCAGCTTATTGACGTCGTCACGCATTAGCTATACCAAGCAACGCTTGACCGCTCTTCATCCCAATATAATGGTGCAACGCTCCCCATCGCATTTCCAGACCGGAACATTTTATTGGGCCCATGTACGTAGTCTTTGTTTTGGATCTGACCCTCGTTTAAACTCAAAAATCGGGCAGCATGAGAAGATATGTGTCATCGATCAGGCAATAGCTTTTATGGGAGGTGTAGATCTTTGCTTTGGGAGGTATGTATGCGTTAGGTCTGGGACGATCCTGGAATAATTAACGAGTAATACAGATGGGATACGCCACAACATGTTCTTGTCGATGATCCTGACTCGGGTTTTGAAGACCAAATTTGGCCTGGTAAGCTGTCACAGTCTGCGGAGACCGCCAAGCTGTTGATAATGTCGCCACAGGCAAGGATTACAGCAATCCTCGGATACAGGATTTCCATACGCTCAACAAACCAGATGAGGACATGTATGACCGAACTAAGATTCCTAGGATGCCTTGGTTCGTGACACATGAGGTCCATATTGATTTCGGCTGAGATTGTATTAGGCATGACGTTGGAATGCAAGTAGTTGGGCAGCCAGCGCGGGATTTAGCTAGGCATTTTGTCCAAAGGCATGTCTAACTCTGTTACTTCTCATGTTAGGAACAAGCCTGATGAGTTCGAATCTCAGGTGGAATTATCTGCTAAGAATTAAGGTGTGTCTACAATAACCGAGTTTTGTTTAGGTTTTCATCTCCATTACGTAGAATCATTCACGTGTCATGCCATTCTTGCTACCTCCCCCAGAATTCAAACCTGGAGAGCTTTCCCAGATGGGACTGACGGGTACGTGCGAATTACAGATTTGTAGATCTGCAGGCCCCTGGTCAATGGGTACTCCGGACCGGATTGAATTTTCCATACAAAATGCCTATTTGAAAGGCAGGTACACGTTTTGTATCTGTTAAGGCTGGTCAATGATTTTGTAACAGCCATCCAAATGTCCGAACACTTCGTCTATATCGAGAATCAATTCTTCATCACATCGTGAGTGGCTTGCACATTAGTTGAGTCATGTTCTCATTTTACATTTAGTACTGTGGTCAATGAGGTGAAAATTGAGAACAAGATTGGTGATGCCCTCGTTCATCGCATTATTCGTGCCCACCGTGAGGAGACACCTTGGAAATGTTGTATCGTAATTCCTTTGATACCGGGATTCGCATTCCCCATTGATCATAGCGATGCGAGTGCGGTAAGGGCGACAGTGTCTCAGTTTTTTGAAAGGTGATTCAACCGTTTACAGATCCGTATCATCGTTGAATGCCAGAACCGCACAATTTGTCGTGGACCCAACTCTATCTTTGCTCGGCTGCGGAAGGAGGGGATTGATGTATGTTTTGTACGCGATCCTCCACGCCATATTGCTGATTTAGAGACAGCCCGACGAATACATTACGTTTTTTTCTCTACGGAATTGGGCCAAGCTAAGAGGGAATGTGTTGACTACTGAACAGGTGTGTAGCATCGTAGTTTCCACTCTACTTTCGCTAAACCACATTGAAGGTCTACATTCATGGAAAGGTGTGCAGCAGCATGAACTTCCATTCTTTGATTGAGGTTGACACTCTTTAGGTTTGCATCGTCGACGACCGTCTCGCTATCATTGGTAGTGCCAATATCAACGAGCGCTCTCAGCGTGGTGATCGCGACTCCGAAATTGCAGCCGTTATCCGAGATACCGATATGATTGATTGGTGAGTACATATGCGACGCATGAATATTTGACTGACAGTTATTCAGTACCATGGCCGGCAAGCCATTTAAAGTTGGCCGTTTTGCGCATACTTTGCGCGTTCGACTGATGCGAGAGCACATTGGTGTTGATGTGGATAAGATGTACGAAGACGATTTGATGGCTTCTGAGCCTGCGAAATCTGCGGACATGCAAACCGAATGGGACCCTGAGTTGGAGCAAGAACATGGCAAGGAAGCTGGTGTTACTCAAATTGGAAAGCGCCAACGTCGTACTGCCATGGGCAATATTCTACATGACACCGTCGACGAAATAGAGCAAGGTAGGCGAACCACAGTACTAGATCAGCGGGCTTTCTCAAGTCTTTCTCTCAGCCCTTCACGGTACTAGCGATGCGGGCTTCAAGGACGTAGGGGTGGCCTTACGCAAAGTGGGCATCAAAAGCAAAGGTCTCGACATGACTGCTGGGGAGAAGAGTCTCAAGGAAGAGCGTCATATGTATGCTCGGGACGGCACGAAAGAACCTGGTTTCCCGAGTTCTATAGTCCCTACTTTGGAAGAGAAGGTCGTGGCCGAACATCGACCACCGCCAGAGCAGGCTTTTGGTAGCCCCATCATTCAAGAGCTCCATGAAGATGGAGCTGCTCCCAATGGGCTGCCGCCCAACATGAAAATGCAGAATGGTGAACTGTTGGGCGCTCCTGCAAACGCAGTTCCAAGTGCCAATGAAGATTCTGCGCCCCCTTGCTCAGATAAAGGCAAAAATGATGCAGATGAGGAGGAAGCAACGGCTCCTGAAGCTCGTGATTTGTTGCGTAAACACGCCGGTTCAAAGTTGAAGTCAAAGCCATGGACTCTGCCCACGCCCACCCCCCGCGTTGATCCGCAAGGGTTTGAAGACCCTGTATGTGATGGGTTCTGGAAGAACGTCTGGCTCTCGTGTGCAGTTCACAACGTGCGTGCCTGTTTCCCTTCCTTCGTCTATATCCATCTGATCCTCATTGATGCAGACTGAGATCTATAGGAGAGTGTTTCATGCAATTCCAGATGATCTCGTCACGACTTGGAAGCAGTACAAGGAGTTTGTGGTTCACCATGAACGACTTAACCAACCGGTAAGCCGCCGATACATTGCCAAATAACTTACGTCTGACTTGTTTTAGGTTTGGGAAGCTGAGTCTCGCGAGCCACTGGCACGTATGCCATCTGAAGCAGCCGATCAGGACGCCCCTGGACATCCACACACGATGGAAGACTCTGTGCATGCTCCAGATTACATTTATCACACTGTGATGGATAACGGACACGGCGGAGAAGCCGCAGACTCACGTTCAGTTCTGGTTAATTCTTCTTCGCCCCCTGCGACTGCTACAGAGAAAGATTTCCGCGGCCGGCGCGCACCCAATGGCGTAGAGCCATTCGACGAATCTGATAAGGAAGAGATGGAGAAATTGTTGGGAGAACTTCGGGGCCATCTAGGTAAAGACCATCCAGAGATATATGATTTGGGCTCATGGGTTATTACAGTGGTATATCCCACCCGTTTCTTGGAAGGGGAGGACGCTACCAATAATTTCTTGTTCAATGCCGATAGGTGCGTTCCTTTGCACCAGATTCGGCTGTCCATTGACGTGCATACCACAGGATGATGCCGCTGCCCATCTATGACTGAATTTATTTATCCTACTTTTTTGACATATGGACTGTGTGGCGTAACGATGACTCGGATGACTCGGATGGACTTTTCGTGATTATTGAGGACACCAGATTCATTCCTTTACTTTCCCTCAATGTATCATACGCGCAGATATATCTAGTCTGGTACTAATCCCATCATTCAACTAATGCCCCACTACTTTATCGTGAAAGTAGGACAAAGATGATTGTTTGCGAATATCTTATATACTGATATGTACATACGCCCCTGAGCCTAGGGCCAGGTGCTCCAGATATCATTCATTGCGCAATCGCAGTCTGCATTCATTAGAATCCACTCGTCTTATATATTGCTGCAAACATGAGCCGTAAGTATTCCTCGAGGAGGATGGGTATGATGATCCACAGCAGTATTATATATACGATGCATGAGACTTAACAGATGATGGAATATACTGTATATATGTCAGAACTGCTACATAAAGCCTAATAGCAATATATTGTTACAACAAGCAATCACTAGTTTTAAAGTGGATCCCTTTAGGGCCTCCCCAGATGAATGGATGAAATTGCACTAGAATTATTTATGAGCATTCATTGAAGATGTTAGAGCAAGGATAAGTAGATCACATAAACTCAAGATCAGCCTGCCTTGGGGGACAGTCTGTGCGCATCACAACTACACTCTGCTTCTCTTTCTTCTGCCTTTGATATCTGCTCAAGCAATGTGCCTGTGCCTTCCTGGGCCACCGAGTCTCCACCTGATGACTGAGTTCACGGCGTTGCCTACTATCGTGGAGCATCTTGTCGATTTCATCTTGCTGACCCCTTGCAGCTTTCCTCGCAAGCCGCTGCTTTTCCCAGTCAAAGACCAAATAAGATTCAGGCAGACTAGATCTGCTTGCACCTGGGCACTGAGACTGGTCCCCAGCTGGTGGCTCATTCGAATGGTGTGGATCTGCAGAGCTAGAAGGCTTGAGATCCGGAGGGTGCAATGCTTTGGGTGTCACATCAACACCAGCAACCTTTGGAGGTGCACTTCTCTTGGAGCATTTCTTGCACTTCCAGGTTCCAAGACCGTCAGCACTCCGGCCATCAATGTCGGCAAGGATGCGAGACAGAAGGAGGTCTTCTGGTATGAGAGGAATATGGCAATCTTGCAAGTTAGATATCAATCTAGACAAGTCATCCTTATAGGTGTGAACGCAAAGCTCACTATGATGCCAAGAGCGATGACAAAGACAACATTGCATTAAATATGCGCGAGGAGAGCTTTCTGTGCCACTACAGCGAACACATGGAGAGTGCGATAGGTTCATTGATCACAGTGCAAGGGTTGTTCAGTCACCGAACGTTGAACCGGTTGAGTTGAGCAGTGACGTCGTCAGAATTTCGGAAAGACTCCGGGCTTACATAAAACCCTATGCACACTAGTACTCCTTCAGGCCTCTCCCCCACTTTCTGTTCATGTCCGTCGAGGTGCCTCTAATAATTAAAAAATCATGAGCACTCATCAGACGTATGTGTCAAATTATTCAGGTCCTACAAATCTCACGACCTACAGCGAGCAGACAGAGCTCGCGAGGAGCCTGGTGGCGGCAAAACGAGTACGCATTGAAGACGAGATCATCAAGCTAGGCAAGTCTATCCTGGAGCTCAAATCCGAGCTCAACACTCTTTCCCCTGTCGCTGTTTTACCTCCGGAAATCCTTGCTAAAGTTTTCATTCACCATGCCTCGGACCGGTCGTTCAGTACGCCCAATTGTCCCGCCTCCCGCCACTGGATCACACCCACCCATGTCTGCAAGTACTGGAGGGAAGTTGCGCTAAGCTGTCCTGCTTTATGGAGCAGTTTGGTCGTTAGTTGGCGCCAGGAATGGATGGATGAAGTCTTGCGGCGGTCAAGGCAGGCACCCTTAGCCATTACAGTAAATCTCAACAATGGCCGATTTCTCATGAAGCACCGGGTACTTGCCTCGATCTTGAAGGAGAAGCACCGCTTTCGAAGCGTTTGTGTGACTGCTGACCAAGCCACATTAGACATGTTTGTGAAGGAAATGGATGGACCGGCGCCCCTCCTTCAGAGTTTGTCACTCTCGAGAATTTACGGTATCGGTATGCTGTCCGCTCCCTCGACATCCCTCCCTCCTGTCCTTCTGCGCGAAGGTCAAGCTCCTCGCTTACAGCGCCTCGAGATTAGCAAGTATTTGTTTCAATTGCACGACATAAATGCTCCATCGATCAGGCATCTTAAGATCACACATTCAATGGAAATGCAGCGTCCGAGTCTTTCTGTCGTAGTCGGTTGCTTGGAACGTCTTCCCCTACTCGAGTCCCTGACCCTTGACTACGTGATAGATCCGTTACCCGAACTCGATGGGCTCCAGCTGCCTACGATGTCTATTAGGCTTCCGCACCTCCTTTCTATTACTATTTCTGCAAGTGTACTAGACTCCGCCAACTTTCTCAATCATCTCAGTCTGCCCTCGCTATCATCGCTCACGCTTACCTGCCCCGCAGGCAAGGGAGGACGAGACCTCGCAAATTGTCTCGCTTCGAAAACACCGGCTATGGGAGAGCTGCGCATGCTTCGCGTTCATAGGTACCAACCCGGATGTACTCACTTGGAGCTTTTTGACGTTGAGATACCGTTGCCGCCCCCTTTCCCTTCCCATCCAATCCCAAAAGTCAATATCAGCATTTCCGATATGTACTCCCCGAAGCCGGTGCTCACCGAAATGCTTAAAGGTCTGCCGCTTCCTGATATTCGAGCTATGCATGTATCGGGAATGTGGTTCCAATCACCACTCGAATGGGTTAACACCTTTGGCTCTCTGAAGGGCGTCAATTTCCTCCACGTCTCGGACGAATGCGGGTCGGAGGTGTTTGTAAAAGCTCTTGCGCACCGTGATGAAGATATCCAGATAAAAAACAGAGAAGACCCTAGACGGTTCCCATACTTCATGCCCCAGCTGAATACTATCGTTCTCGACGATGTTCGCTTCAGGGATCTCAGGCAGTTTCAAGACGGCGAACTTGGCAGTTTCATGGAAAGTCTCGTGTATACTCTGACGGAGCGATGCGAACACGGTGCAGAAGTGCAGGAGCTCCAGCTGGTGGATTGCTGGCATCTGGATGAACGTGATGTTGAGCAATTGCAGGAAACAGTGCCGCGTGTAGTCTGGGATGGTATAACGAATGAAGATGACGAAGAGGAAGAGGAGGAAGAAGAAGAAGAGGAGTATCAGCCTGAATTTTATGAACCCTATGCGTACGATGAGGGTCTTTTTGACGAAGACGATTATCATTATGGACCAGACTTTGATTGGGAAGAGGGCCTGTATAGCGTGCTCTATCCCGGCTACTAGCATCCTCTTGTTCTTAATCATAGTCTGCGCCGTATTGTAAACGTAATTTGCTTGCCTTGTAAGAATTCTACCGTTCTGCTTCAAATTGACGTCCTCCGCCTGCAGATTAGATCGGAGGGGACCACTGAAAGGCTATCTAATCTGAAAAGCGTGAACCATTAAAGCAGCCTGAGCTTGTTCCGGTATTCAAGCACATTCTGTCATGAATATTCTTTGGTCCGTTGGCCTGCCTCCTTGTCGACAGATCTTGAATGATTCCGCCGATAGTTCTCTTGTTTACTCTTTGTGTAAGTAATGGAGAACAACGACAACGAAGGCGTTCTTCCGTGTAGATCGCCACCAAAACTTCCGGACCACCTGAACAGCTCTGGCTGTCGTATCGGACACTCTGAGGGTAAAGGACGAGGTGTTTTTGGTGAGTCGTATCTTCCTCTTCCATCATGTCAATCTTTCCAATACCGGCCTCTCCGTTGTGCATAAAGCATCACGTCCGATCGCTGCAGACGTTGTGATCGAAATCAGTCCTGTACTTCTGTTTTCCTCGACAGAATACGCAAGACACGGCCAATACACTGTTCTTGATAGCTACACGTTCAAGTGGAGAGATGGACGGATGGCCCTTGCACTGGGTCTTGGTACGTGATGATCGCGCATTTTATACTCAGCATATAACCGGAGCTGCTCTCGCAGGCTCCCTGTTCAATCATTCCCAAACGCCAAATGTATCATATATACTCGACTCTACGACGGAATCCATACGCTACGTTACTACCCGACCTATTGAACAAGAGGAGGAGCTGTGCATATTCTACGGGCACAAACTGTGGTTTGATGCTGTCGATGGCGAGCCCCTAGAGTTGTCTGAGAATGCACTCAATGATGGCTGGGATGGCTTGTGTCCCGTTGGTGGAGATGTCAACGGGTTTGAGGATGAGCTCCAGCGATTCACAGAGGGCTGTCTCGACGAGCTAGTGCAGGAGGAGAGTCTCCCGTTTGTGCGCATGAAGGTGGTCGTCGATGACAACGAAGACACCGTTGAAACAGTGCAGACTGGTCAGTCAGTCTTTTTATATGCTCGTTGATGGTGGCTCACGGAAGGTGGCCAGGCGAAGCATGGGTAGTGGATATTCCTGATCCCAAACAAACTACGGCAATGCTCAGGTAGCTTTCCTTACTTCTGTCTCACTTTCAACAGCTTGATAGACACTCAGATGGCTCAAACAGAGCGGCTTGGAGACGCCCTCGATGGCACACCTTAAACGTATCCGAAGACAGGACTCTACGATGTCGTTACTTTTAGCGTATACTCTCAATACCGCTGATCCCCCTCTTTTGCCACCAGACGTTATGCTTCCACCGCCCTATATTTTATCCGTTCCTTTGTCTGTTGCGCTGACACCTGCTGCGCTCAAGGCCAAGAGCACGTTCTGGCCGACTGTATATGCACCAAGGAGGAAGGGCGAGGTCGAAGAATGGTCGAAAGGAAAGGTGAGATGGGCGTGTGAGGCCATGTCGCGTGTTATATTAGAAGCACAACAAGCACAACAGCGAGGAGATGTATGTTCTTATCTGCACAAAATGCAGGAGTCGCGTGTTTAGCTCATCTATGAAATGCTTCAGCTACCTATCGCCGCTCACGTTCCAATTTCATATGATGAAGAAGCTCGCACAGCAAGCCAACTGAATGTCTCGCTCGTTGCAAGCGACACACGGGCATCATCATCCCACCCGCTTCGACACGCCATTCTGAACGTCATCCGCGCAGTGGCTGAATATCGCGCATCATCTCCTGAACGGACCGTCGTCTCGGAACCCCAAACACCTCTTCTTCCAAATGCCAGTCCTCCCTCAGGTGCGCCGATGCTCCCCGATACGAACAGCGATCCGATACAAGCGCGCAATGGCACACATTACCTCCTCACGTCCCTAACCCTCTTCACGACGCACGAGCCCTGTGTGATGTGTAGCATGGCACTCCTGCATTCGAGAGTAAAGGAAATATTCTACTTGATACCGATGAAGGCGACTGGTGGATGCGGTAGCGTGGCTTGCGTTCCACGACTGGACGGCGTCAATCATCGATTCGGCATTCGAGTTTGGAGAACGGGAGAAGGGGAGAAGGAGTGCGACCTTGCTGTCGATCCAGCGACCGACGCGTGAGGCCTGCAAGACGTGCGCGGCGTCTAATTAGGTGCGTGTTTCCGCCGACATGACATTTCACAGCACTGAATCACAATCAAGAGAACGATGCAGTCTTTCGGCATTGAGGTTCATTAAAACCAGGCTTGGATATGTAACAATGACCGCTAACTTCATAGTCTGTAGAGAAAAAACTGTGCTACGTTGCGTTACGGATCAGGGATCTGTCACTGTGATACTTTGCACCTGGGGGCATTTTCCCTCAAGCTAGTCTTTCATCACACACGACGACCGCTTTTCACGATCGATTTCCCGATTGGTAGTGTAAAATATATGCCTGTTTGCACCGATGTAACTTTGTCAAGGCGTAATGTGTTCTGCGGGAAAGAGGACGGAGATGAGGTACAGGAGCCTTGGATGTCTTGTTTCAATGTTTGCCGCGCCTCTGCCTCCATGTCAGGAACGCGGTACATGCTACAAGTTAGACCACGTCTCCAACTCCGCCGATCAGGACATCGAGGTTGAGTCATAGGAAGAATGGGGTTGGCGCGGCGACTGAGCATCGGGATGATGTCTGTGATGGGTATGAGATGACTACGACTATGTGGGTGATCGTGCTCGAGCATGTTGTGACAAAATTCGTTAAAGGGGTGTCTGGGTGCGATTTTATGATTATTTGAGGTGAGATCAGAGTCAGAATATTGCATGCATTAACGGTAGGGTAAGTGAATGGTAGCGGCTTCAAGCTAGAATACTCCAGAAGAAGCAAAAATTGGACGACAGCTATTGTCAGAATAAGTTTGGTGATGCCCAAAGCTGAGGGAAACAGCGAAAGAGAACCGAAATGATAGGAAGTGGAAGCGATCAACAAACTCGTCTAAGCCGAGGGGAATCGATCAGAGGGCTGGCTATCCGTGCGAGGCACCAGAGACCCATAAGTCCAAGGGAAAGATATTCAAGAAGGCTATGGACCCGCAAAGATGTTGTGAGTGATGTCCTAAACAGATGCCATTTTGGGATGATGGTCGCTACAGGCGCTACCGGGTACTGTCTGATATCTGAGCCTGTGCTTGAGCTTCAGAATTCAGATTTTGAAGCCATGCAGTAATTCGCTCTTTTCAAAGTCTATTGTCCCTTCAGCGATGTTCTCCACAGTCTTTATGAGATTAATAACCACTCACATCCCCGTAGTAGAACACATCAAGGCCGGGTTACTCAGGGTCTACACGGCTTTAGGATGAACAGTTCAGGTCGTCACTACTCATCGTAGTACCTGACGGGTGGAAATACGCGTGGAGGCCGCGTCAGCACAAAACCTGCAACCCAAGTGGGCCATAATATTTTAATTTGTGACGGGGGAGAAGGGAATGACCACTGATGGTGCCGGAAATCCACAGTGAGAACATCGGAGCGTGTACGACACTCGTCGCGTGGGCCGGTGTGGCGCTTCATATCCGCGTCCACACTGTGAGCTGTATTGTAGCAAGTGGGGCCCGAACTGACGGGAATGAGAACAAATCGGAGTCTGGCTGGATCGAAAGAGCCTCAGGACACCACACTTCTAGAAGTCCCGGACAGATCCACGGAGCTGTGATAAAAGCAGTACCACCTGCAGCAGACTGTATAGAGGGAATATACTTAGCAATCCAGCGGAAATATTGTGAAGACTCACGCATCTCGCACAAAGCGCTCTCCGGGACTGGAAACGAAGATTGGGTCATATTGCGGCCCAGTGCGGCGTAGGCCTATTCGGTTCGACGGAGAGAGTTGGGAGGGAGTGTTTCACGACGCTAGGGCCAGTGTCGGAGATCAGCAGAAAAGGAATTGCGACGTTGCGGTGTTGTCGAGGAACGAACAGTGAAACGGTGTGGGGGAGCCGCAAGGGACGGTTTCAGCGGGGATGGGCATCACGTGCGCCCGGCCTTGTTCTGCGCTGGCCATCGAGGCCATCGAGCTCGTCGTTGCCACCGTCGTCTGGCCCTGCGCTGAGCTCGTCTTTGCCTGCGACGTTATCCCTGGCTGGCGAGGCGATGCATTGAACTCATCTTTCATCATTGCTCGAAGGTATGTTCTCATCACGTCCATCATCGTCCGCGCGCCCACGGTGCCCCCGTTCCAACGCGCTCGCTCCCAGATCTCCTCCTCTTGCGGCCATGGCCTCGAGACCCACCTCCCCGACGCTGCTCCCCCGCACCTTTCTCTTCTCTACCATAGACGACGCCCATCCCAGGGCCACCAACCCCAAGCACATAGATGGCACTCCCCACCGCTCACGCACGTCGTCTCTCACACCGTCCTCTCCAACATCGGATCCCTTCACAGCCCACCCATCCGGCTCTGCGTCCTTTGTCACGTATGAGTCCGAGTCGCACACCGCTCTCGCCGCCGCCTCGCCCACGTCGTCGCCGGTATCGCTCCCGAAGCGTGCCCGAGGCAGTCTCCTGCTCGCCGCCTCCAACTTGTCCTTCGGTCGTCCCCGGTCGTCCCGTGGAAAGAAAAAGCCACCACCGCCAGCCGCCTCACAGTTTATGTTCTCCGAGGTCATCGAGATCGCCGCGCATCGCACTGAGGATGACGACGCTGAGCGCCAACGCCTCCGCGACGCCGCCGCCCAGTCCATCGGCCTCGACCCCGTCCTTCTCGAGAGCCGCAGCAGGCCCGTTGACGAGGACGAGGACGAGTGCGACCGCGACCACGACCTCCAGCTTGACCTTTCCGTCGAGCACACCCAGGATGACTCGTGCGACCTCAGCCACGCCCGCGCAGCGCGCTCTTCCGACTCTACATCCCTCGTTGCATCTCTGGCCGCCTCCCCGCGCCCCCTGGTTTCTGCTACGGTCTCGCCCGTTCCACCCCCCACCATACTTCCACCGTTTCCCAGCACACGCGCCGCCCTCGACCCGTACGGCCAACTCTCCGCGCAGGTCCTCAAACACACGCCCCCGCCCGCGCTCTTCAAGCTTGCGCGCGCGCGCCAGTGGAAGTCACGCCAGCTCGTGCTCACGACCACCACCAGCACGAGTGCCGCCGCTCCTGCCGCATGCTTGCATGTCTTCAAGGGTGCCACCCCGGACGAGCGGGAGCTCGAGCGTCGGGCGGTGGGCGCCGACTCGGTCGTCTTTGTCGCGGACGAAGAGCTCGCAGGCCGCCGCGGCGTCGTCAAGGTCGGCGGGCTCGGGGCACTTGGTGGCCAACCTGCGCCAGGTGGGAACGGGCATGGGAGCGCACACGGAGGTGGAGGAGCGGTGATGGCGCTGCTTATGAGCGACGCCGCAGAGGCACAGATGTGGATTGCCGCCATCAAGCATGCAGTGCTCAGCCAGCGGTGCGTCCTTCTATCACTTTGCGCCTCATTGACGTGCTGATCAATTATTTCCTTATGTGTGTTCCTGTTGCTGCATATATGCGCATATATGCTTCTACCATCTCATTTCCGTGACTATATGCGCACTCTTATGCATTTCGTGAACTCTGTGCGTCCTATCCTGGCTTTCTGCACCACTCAGGTCGGTGCGCGCAGGCCTGGGTGTGCTGGCACCTAGTCCCGGTGGCTCGGAGCCGCGTGGAGACCTAGACGTGATGCTCTCGATGCGCGCGCAGGGGATGCTTTTTTTGCCCACTACCAGCACCTTTGTTACTCCCTCGCCCACCGCTGTATCCTTCAATGCCGCGTCATCGTCCACAACCGTCGTACCTACGCCATCGTACGACCCATCGTCTGTCATGAGCTCTGGTGAATCGCAACGGTCCCTGTCTGGCGGCGCTCCCCGCGCTCCGGCAGGCCCTGTCTCCGCTCTGCGCACACTCTTCACTGGATCACGCCCACGTTCACCGTCAACCGTTTCCGTGCGCGGACGGGAGTCAGAGGCCGACCCGGACCTCTCCCGCACGCAGAGCCAAGAAGATTCTTTCGGTCGCACCAGCAGTAGTCTACTCCACATGTTCCGACCCAACAGCGTCGCAAGTGAGCGTTCACGCTCTCCTGCGCTCTCGTTCGCCGCGGCTGGTGCGGCGGCAGGGGCGCCTGGCTCGGTAGCCTCGTCGACGCCGAGTACGCCGCGCCAGTCGGATATACTGCTCGGTGCGCAGGCGCAGCTGGACAGGAAAATCCTGCAGGACGAAGAGATTGAACTTGTCGAAGCGGGTGCAGTCGGAGTGGGCATGAACGGCCACATGAGCCCGTATGGAAATGGTATTGCGATGCGGAATGGAACCGGCGGCTCGACTGGGGAAGATGGGATGGTGAATGTCGACGCGGCTGCGCTGTTCCGCGCGCGAAATACCCTGCACACGGGAACTGTGCGCGCATCAGGCTCGCCTGCGCTCCAGCCACCACCGCGGCGGCGGGCATGGACGTCGAGTGGACCGTCTCCGGAACGTGGATGTTCCCGCCCCGAGAGCGCATACGCGTATACGCACGTGAACGCAAGCACTGCAGACAGCTTTGGGATCGGCTTTGGATCGCGCCATGCGAATGGCGGCTATCTTGCGCCTCCTGCAGACGGTCGGCCACGCACGTCCATTTCGTCGATCTCTTCACGCGCTTCTGGTGAACATAGCTCGTTCGTGGAAGCATCGCCAGGTATGTCATCGAACCCGCGGCGGTGGTCTCGCCAGAGCACAATCCCTCGTCGCCTTACACCACCTGATGGCTCAACGCCAGGATCACCTGCCAGTATGCGATCGTCGATACAGTCTATCCACCGTCACCCATACGCGGCAGAAGAGGATGCAGATCTCAGCCGCAGTCGATCGTTGTCCGCGCAGTCGACTTCATCAAGTCCGCAGAGCTTCATTTCGAACCTACGTGAGTACTCGAAACGTGCGTCTACGTCAAGCGCGCGGAGTGTGAGCACGGTGAGCACGACGAATGGGGGCGGAAGCCTTTTGGGCCACCACCGGCCGCGGTCATCTCATCGAATGTCGAATCCTCCCCCGCAGCGACCTGCACCTGTTACTGCGCTCCCGCCGACACCGGCTGAAGAGGCCGCACGCCCCGAGACACCAAATTCTGCTCCACCGACCAAGACTTCCTTCCGCGAATCGCTTTCCTTGCGCGCGCACAGGCTCTCGCTATCCCCACCATCCCTCCCGCCCACGTCCCAGCTCCCACCCCGCCCCGACGAAACCAACTTC